>NC_057814.1:35958609-36258609 GCF_018294505.1 Triticum aestivum | reverse complement strand
GAACTAGTTTATTTTTAGTAAGAACTAGTTGAATTAATAGAACTAGTTTATTTTTAGTAAGAAAATTAATAGAACTAGTTTATTTTTAGTAAGAACTAGTTTATTTTTATTTATACTAAGTGCTTAATTGAACTAGTTGAATTAATACAACTATTTTATTTTTAGTATGAAAATTAATAGAACTAGTTAATTTTTTAGTTAAAGCAATTATTCCCGCATCGACATCGACGATGCCTATCCCGCATCCTCGTCGTCGACTCGGCGGAGGAGGCCTGCTTGATCAGAGGGGCCATGTCCGGGACTGGGCTCCGCCGGGTTGGTACTGGGATGTGCTACCTTCCGGAAGGCGCGGCTTGGTGAGGAACCATCCCGTCGTTGACCCGAACCTTCTTTGGTGGCAGTCGCGTGGGCCAGTGACAGTGCGGAGGCTTGAGGACCCCGTGGAGGTGGTACGTCACCGTGTCAGCGAGGAGGACGAGCACGCCCGTCGCTACATGGTTGCGTTGGAGGGCAGGTTCTCCAATACCTGGCAGGTTCTTCAGGGATCTCACTAGAGCTATGATCCTGTGATGGTTCCTTCTCTTTGGGTGTCCACCGGCCGGGCCGATACCCGTCGTTCGCTAGGGTTTTAGCTGTATTAGTGAGGTTAAATGTATTCGACGATGTACCGAAGCAAGAGATGATTTAGTTTTGCTTATTGAATGCATGCTAATTTGAATGCTAATTTATTTTATGATTTAGCTTTGCTTATTGAATGCTCAAATTGGAGAACTACTCCTATTTTGAATGCTCAAATTGGAGAGCACTATTTTGAATACTATTTTGTTTTTGCAGCCAAATCTCCTATTTTGAATGCCAAGGAGTCCACCAGCCCCGGGGGGGGGGCCACATGGGCTGTAGTGGGTGCGCCTTGGCCTATATGGGCCAAGGGCACCAGCCCCAAGAGGCCCATGCGCCAAGAGATAAGAAAAACGGAGAGTCCTAAAGGGGGAAGGCATCTCCGAGGTGCCTTGGGGAGGAAGGACTCCTCCCTGGCCGCACCCTTCCTTGGAGGAAGGGCCAAGGCTGCGCCCCCCCTCTCCCTTGGCCCTATATATAGTGGGGGGGAGGGAGGGCAGCAATACCTAAGCCCTGGCGCCTCCCTCTCCCTCCCGTGACACATCTCCCTCCTCCCGCAGCGCTTGGCGAAGCGCTGTTGGAATCCCGCTACTTCCACCACCACGCCGTCGTGCTATTGGATCTCCATCAACCTCTCCTCCCCCCTTGCTGGCTCAAGAAGGAGGATACGTCGCTGCTCCGTACGTGTGTTGAACGCGGAGGTGCCGTCCGTTCGGCGCTAGGATCATCGGTGATTTGGATCATGACGAGTACGACTCCATCAACCCCGTTCTCTTGAACGCTTCCGCTCGCGATCTACAAGGGTATGTAGATGCACTCCTTCCCTCTCGTTGCTAGTAAACTCCATAGATTGATCTTGGTGATGCGTAGAAAATTTTGAATTTCTGCTACGTTCCCCAACACGTATGACTATATACGGAATACATGCCTACATTACATTGTTGAATTGGAGCTAGTTCTGTGTCACCGTAGGTTATGACTGCTACATGATGAATATTATCCAACACAATTGTCCATCGTTGATCCAATGCCTGCGAGCTTTTCACATATTGATCTTTGCTAAGTTACTTTTGTTACTTTTGCCACTGTTACCATTACTTCCATACTACTTTGCTACTAAAAACTTTGCTACAGATATTAAGTTTTTCAAGTGTGGTTGAATTGACAACTCAACTGCTAATACTTCTGAATATTTTTTGGCTCCCCTTGTGTCGAATCAATAAATTTGGGTTGAATACTCTACCCTCGAAAACTGTTGCGATCCCCTATACTTGTGGGTTATCAGCTAGCCCGCCAACAGATCGCGGCCACCCTTCCCTCCCCTACACCTCTTCGTCGCCTTCTGCGCGGGCGACCGAGGGGCCCTATCCCTAGCCGCCGGTCCTCCCCGCCTTCCCCTCCCCCTCCTCCCTCGCTGATTGTCAACGCTGGCAAAGCCTGTGTGTCCGACGGCAGCGGCGGAGGTATTGCCTCCCCTCTTGGGTCTATGGGTGGCGCGGGACGCCTCATCTCGAGGGTGTGATCCTGATTTGGATCATGGTGGCGATGATCTAGACCATGGCGCCCGGATGGACAAAGACGGGCGTGGCGGCTGGCCGACATCCCAGCAGTGGCCTTGGCGGCAGGGCTGGCACAACCCTTCCCGATCTGGGGTGGAGAATCTGGATTAGGGGCGGCGGCCCCTGGGATAGCCTCCCTGTCCAGTGGCACGACGGGGCTGGAGGGCTGTCGGGGATCGGACTGGATGGTCGGAGATTCACCGACGGGTTGGTGCCACGGCTTGCTGCACCGGTGGCCAATGGCGCCGAGCTGCTTCTTCCTCTAACCCATATTGCGCGCACTGCGTCTTACCTTGACATGGCCGCGCTCCAAGCCGGTTACCAGGTTGGCACAGAACGGGAGGTGGGGATCCAGATTGGGATAGTTCACATGTCCGTTCATGCCGGCCGCGACAGCGACGACACCTGATGGTGCCTCTTTTCTTCTTGCAGACGTCGTTCGGATTTACCCTACCTTTTCCCACCTCACGGTCTCTCGGGTGAAAACCCTAAGGCGGTGACGGCGCTCTTGGTGTGGTGTCCTTCTTAAAGGCATCGTCTTGAGAGCTATGTTGCGGTGGGCACCGCTTGGGTGCGTCGGTAGTTGCAGATGGCGTGCCCCTCTTACTCCTGGTGATAGCTGTTACGGGGGAAACCCTAGGTCTAAGTCTCCTGGATCAGATGATGATGGAGACTTTGGTGTCGTTCTCTCTCCTGGGGGCGTCGTCATGGAGCAGTGATTCACTAGAGAGGCCAACAGGTGGAGCGGTGTTACATCGACCGCATTGAAGACCGTGGGTCTCGGCAGCATGGAGCAGTGGAGTCTCAGAGTTGGACGCGGTTTGATCGACACGTGTAGGCTGGCGGAGCTATCTGGTGCCGTGGTGACGTCGACAGCAGATGGGACTGGCAAGATCTATGCAGTGATTCCTCCTGAAGACAGGGTGGATGATCCTTTAGCATGCGCAGGTGGTGACCTGTTTATCATTCAACTTCTTAGAGTACCTTTGCCCTTCAACAGCTTGCATGCCTACAACCAATTTGTAGGAAACACTGGACAAACGATATCTAAACTAAACAAGAGGAATCATACAGTACCTCCATAGGCAAATATACAAGCCGAGAATCACTTCCATATTGCAGTTGTATATGTCCTCAAAGTACCGAACGACTATCATTCTTGTTCCTCTCTCATCAACGGGAAATCTAACAACAACAAAATAACAGGAGTAAAACAACATTAGAGAGAGAAAGTAACCACCATGCATTAATGCTAAAAGGACACTATAGGGTAAACATGCATATGGGAAATTCCACAGGTATGATTTTACACATTAAAGAAATATCTAAGATGTTGTAAGGTCAATTCATAAAGATAGACCATTGTTATGTTACAAAAATCAAATGCATGGGCCTCACGTAGAATGTTGTATCCAGAGCTATTTACCTACCTAATTCCTCATACACCAACATCAAGAAACAAGCGATGAATGCCCAAGTCTATAAGCCACATCTTTCCATCAAGAAAATGGGTTGATATGTTGTTCTAGAACATAGAAAGTACCGACAAAATCGAAAATATAACATCATGTTTTTTTTTGACCTGGAAGACTGCAGGGCTTACACCCCACAATATAACATCATGTGAAAAAGATTATTACTTCTGTTGGCTCTTTGGATGAGTAATCCCTATTATCTTCTATTTTCTGATATGGTCTTTCTGGTGGTTTGTTTCAACACGAACACCACGCAGGCTTTCTTTATCTGCATACATTGTAGTCTACATAACATGGCTCCTTTTAACTTGTTGAGTTTAAAGAAATAGTACCTTCGCATGGTCCACGTCCGTAAGCGGCCGTGAGGCTTCACGTAAGTCGAGTTGCTCTTGCACAAATTGGATCATAGTCACATGCTTGAAACATGATGTAGCAAATATATCTAAATAACAAAGTGTGGATTAGACAAATAAGGCAAGAGTCTTCACAGTAGATAAAACCATTGTTTTTAAGGCAGTAAAGCGACCAAAGGCGAGCACCACCTGCTCTAGTACCTAGTCGACGCCTAAGCGCCTAAGGCGGAATATTTGTAAGGCGCTGCGCCTTACCGCCTAAGTGTCTAAGGCGGGACGAGCAATGGATAAAACTCTACAACTCTCCAAGTACTAACAGATGTGGCATGATAGTAGATAAAACCCTAGAAATCGCCATGTCTCCGTGGCTAGCACACAGAAAAATTCACCATGGCTCGACACGTAGAGGCACACCCAGGAGTTGGTTTTGGGAAGGGCGGAGGGATTTGTACCTCCTGCCTGCTCAATCGTCATGGCCAAAGCAGGGCTATGGTTGGGTTGCTTCACTATCAGAGAGAGATGCTCTCCTGCAGCAGAGAAGAGAGGGAACTTCAAAAAAAGAGAACCAACTCTAAATCGAACACACAAACACAAAGTGAATGGAAATCAATGGATGGAAGAATGGAGATGGAGTATATTAGTACCAATTTTCAAGAATAAGGGGGGTGTTCAGAGTTGGACTAATTACCGTGGAAGTAAGCTGATGAGCCATGCATACAATGAAGCTATGGGAGAGAGTCATTGAGCACCGCTTAATAAGAATGACAAGCGTGACCAAAAATCAGTTTGGTTTCATGCCTGGGAGGTCGACCATGGAAGCCATTTTCTTGGTACGACAACTTATGGAGAGATACAGGGAGCAAAAGAAGGACTTGCATATGGTGTTCATTGACTTGGAGAAGGCTTATGATAAGATACCGCGGAATGTCATGTGGTGGGCCTTGGAGAAACACAAAGCCCCAGCAAAGTACATTACTCTCATGAAGGACATGTACGATAATATTGTGACAAGTGTTCGAACAAGTGATGTCGACACTGGTGACTTCCCGATTAAGATAGGACTGCATCAGGGGTCAGCTTTGAGCCCTTATCTTTTTGCCTTGGTGATGGATGAGATCACAAGGGATATACAAGGGGATATCCCATGGTATATGCTCTTTGCGGATGATGTGGTGCTAGTTGACGAAAGTCGGACGGGGGTAACTATGAAGTTAAAGTTATGGAGACAAACCTTGGAATCAGAAGGGTTTAGCCTTAGTAGAACTAAAACCGAGTACATGATGTGCGGTTTCAGTACTACTAGGTGTGAGGAGGAGGAGATTAGACTTGATGGGCAGGTGGTGCCTCGGAAGGACATCTTTCGATATTTGGGGTCAATGCTGCAGGAGGATGGGGGTATTGATGAAGATGTGAACCATCGAATCAAAGCCGGATGGATGAAGTGGCGCCAAGCTTTTGGCATTCTCTGTGATGAGAGAGTGCCACAAAAGCTAAAAAGGCAAGTTCTACAGGACGGCGGTTCGACCCGCAATGTTGTTTGGTGCTGAGTGTTGGCCGACTAAAAGGCGACATGTTCAACAATTGGTGTGGCGGAGATGCGTATATTGAGATGGATGTGTGGCCACACGAGGAAGGATCGAGTCCGGAATGATGATATACGAGATAGAGTTGGGGTAGCACTAATTGAAGAGAAGCTTGTCCAACATCGTCTGAGATGGTTTGGGCATATTCAGCGCAGGCCTCCAGAAGCTCCAGTGCATAGCAGACGGCTAAAGCGTGCGGAGAATGTCAAGAGAGGTCGGGGTAGATCAAATTTGATATGGGAGGAGTCCGTTAAGAGAGACCTGAAGGATTGGAGTATCACCAAAGAACTAGCTATAGACAGGGGTGCGTGGAAGCTTGCTATCCATTGCCAGAGCCATGAGTTGGTCGCGAGATCTTATGAGTTTCACCTCTAGTCTACCCCAATTTGTTTGGGACTTGTTGTTGTTGTTGTTGTTGTTGTTGTTGTTGTTTTGTACTCCTGATTCACTTGAGCATGTAGGACTAATTTTCTTGATTGAATGTTTCAGAATGCAGTTCAATGAGAAACATGATTAACAGGAACATGGTGTAGTTTCAGAATTCAGATCCATTGTTCACTCTTGATTGCAGTGATTTTGGTAGGTGTACTCCACAAACTAACAACAAATGAGATGGAGTAGCAACAACTACACAAAAATTTCAGATCCTACTACTCCAGATGTACTCTAGAATCACAAGCGCAAGCAACTCCAGTCCAATCTTCAGTCAAGCAGCCTTTTCAGAGTACACTACAAATATTACTACAAGCACAAGCAGTACAAATATTACTAGAATTTGCTCTGGATTTTGACGGTAAGAATATGAATGAAAATGCAAGGGGTAAATAAGAATATATTTTTTCTTAACTAAATATTCCCCCACAAAACTAGATTCTCTTTCAAAATCTATCCTGAAGACCATTTGACTTGAATGTACATTGAACCTGAATTCGAGAACATTTCAAGTGCAACAAGATTAAAACAAGAACCTTCCACCAATTGGTTGTACACTGAACAAGCTCTACTTCTGTCCCAAGTTGACAGCACACTGAACTTGCATGCTCAAGTTGATCAGCTCTACTTCTGAACTTGCATGTGTTGCTGCACACTTGTCTTTCAGTTCAATGTGCTCAAGCTCAGTTCTTCCTGAGACTGAGAACAGCACAGCAGTCCCTACTAGAATGCCACATTAATTCGGTCTTTCCTTTTTTATTCCCTACTAGAATGGTTATGATTGGTGTTAAAAAATTCAAAGGTCTGTGTAGAGTTGCATTCCTATCTTCTGGAAGATGTTTTAAAGATGTTTATGTCACTGCAATGAAAAGATCCGGGCAAGCTGGGATGGAAAGACTACTGTAAGTGGGCATCCATTGACTTCAATTCACTTGTTAGGTTGTTAGTTCTACTCCTGGGTAAATGTTCAATGTAAACTCTTACAAAAATTAGTTTTTGCAATCAGCACCCATTACATATCCTGTTGTTCATTGTGTCCTCTAGTGGATTTTATTATTACTCCCATCTTATGCAGTACTCCTTGGGATACAATATGTTGTGAAGAAATCTTTGGATGGACAGAGTGGGGAAGAAGAAGTGGTAACCTAGTGGTCGCAGTACCTGCAGGCCAAGAGGAGCACTTTCTGGTCCATATTGTCATCACGGATACAATATGGTGTTGCATCCCCAAAAAAGAGAGAATGAAACCAAGTTTCAGTGATCTGCACGACTGCACTAAGATCCATCACCCAAAAAGGGAAACAACAAGGAAAGCTGCTGATTCAATGGAGTAGAACTAACAAGGAAAACAGGGAAACATTTCCATTCACGACTGCACTAAGATCCATCACCCAAACAAGGAAACAACAAGGAAATCTACTCTATCGGGCTAGGAATACGACAAAAAGTAAAGAAATATTTTTGTCCCTATTCAGTTATACAGTATGAAAGATAACTACAGCAAACGTTCTGAAGATTTCTGTTGCATTGAGATACTGTACAACGATCATCCAAGAAATTCGGAAACAGGATATATGCATTGTGACAAGGATAGTGTACAATGATCGTGTCAGGCTAGGAATATGACAGAAAGTAAAGAAATATTTTTGTCCCTGTTCGGTTATACAGTATTCTGAAGATTTCTGTTGCATTGAGATATTGTACAACGATCATCCAGGAAATTCAGAAACATGATATATGCATTGTGCATTGTGACAGGGATAGTGTACAACGATCATGTGTTGAATTGATCAAAATTCTGCATTGTGACAGGGATAGTGATGATATGGCCAGATGAACTTCTTGAGATCAACATAGATGAGGACTGTAACCCTGTAGCATTGCCTGAGCAGCTAACTGGACTGTCTACGGCAGACTACTGCATGCAAGAAATCCAAGTTCAAGCTGACCAGACCCGTGTGTGTTCAAGCTCAGTCACTAGTTGATTCCTTGGTTCCCGCAGCTGCAAGAAAGATATCAGCCGGTATACAATATCAGCAGGGTCCAGAGGATCTTAGCTTGAAAGATCAAATAATTGTGAATGGTTCATAAATGACATTAGCAACTCCCACCCAAACAACAGAAGAAAAAAAATTCAAACTCCCCACGTCCAGCAGTTTGGATTGGTAGGCCACCCACCCATCACACCACCCACCCATCACATAAGCGGATTGGTAGGCCACCCACCCATCACATAGAACGCACATACCATTCACATAAAACACCCAGGTACGCAATCTATCCTCAATGACTTGTCATAGATTTTTTTTAGTTTTCATACGAATCCTTAACTTCCAGATTTTCTGCAGCTTGAGGATTAGAAATTCCCTTATAAGCTAACCAACAACATTGATACAGTAGAATACTCCTCATTTTTATCAAATTCCCATATCACACAGATGACCATCAATGTGTAACTAAGTAATTAACAGATTAATATAAAGTGTTTTGACAATACCTCTGTCCTTCACTGAAATGAAACGACTTCTCGTCATCGGACCAAGAAACGGCAGATCTTCAAGAATAGGAATGTCAACGTGTTGATTACGTATTGAATCATCTGCAGTTTGCCGTGTCTGCATGGTCACTCTACTACCTAACTGAACTTCTTGAGTTTGAGGTCCAACTCTCCTAGCTTCTGCATAATTGGTGCAAACAGAAAAAAAGTCCACGGTTATGGTATATAAGTAGTTCTCTGCAAAGTAATTATTTCTCTACATGTATTTTTGCCACAGTATTCTGAACAAATCATGTACAATCTCATGTCAAAGAGCTATTACTATGTTTTTAGCTTAAATAAAATAATTACCTCGTCTTTTCTTCAGCTCAAGAGTACCCCAGAATAGCAATCCTATTAGCACCACAGCCAGTAAGAGCACCAAAAGCCAACGAAGAGATTTGACATTCTTTGGTTTGCTAGCAATAATAGCCACTTTAGGTATCTTCTGGGTCGGAGCAACTTCAGTCACTGTCGGTGTTGGTGCCGATGAGCAATTCTGTGCATCTTCAAGTAATTCCGGATGTTGCCCTCCACACAACGTATATTTCATGAGAAAGTTATCCAATTCTGTACCGTCACTCATCAACTTGCAAATACAGCCTTTAGAATCCAATGCTGGCACTAAAAGTTCACAGCAAATAGGTTCTGGCTGTGTTGAAATGCATGCTACTGCAATTTTACTAGATAACAGGTAATGATTGCTGCAAAAGTCGGACTCTGAAAGCTGTACAATCTGCCTTGCCTCGGACGAAGGTAGAAACATGGATAGAATGATCAACAATAAGTAGCCTGTGAACCAAAAGCCCTGTTTCGTCACGGAAATAAAAATATTAAAAATTATAGGGGCATTTACATTTTGTCCCCTAATTTCTGTCCGGCCTCATCTTTACCCCATAATAAAAACAGTGCTTAACTATACCCCTCTTCCGTCTAGTGTTCTTATGGAAATACCCCTCCGTGTCATTTTCGTCCGGTCAAAGGCCTTTGACCGTCTACTAGACGTTTTCTAGACATAGTTGCCCTTGTGTGCATATGCCACTGACATGTGGAACCCACCCTGGAAACTCTCTCTCACACACACCTCTCTCCCTGACATGTGGGCCACCCTAGAAACTCTTTGTGTCACCTCTTTGTCTCTCTGACATGTGGGCCATGGGACCCACGGTCAGAGTCAATTGAGATTGAAGTTAGCTGGCTAATTAAACATGGGGTCCCACATGACAAACTAATGGTTTAACTAAATAGGTAATTAACCTAAACTAGATTGAGGTCATCGCCGAACTCTGCCTATGTTGTCTCAACATAGCCGGTCCCAAGCCCAGGTAAAGGTGGAGGGTTGTGATAGGCTTGGCAAGCTAACGTAAAAACTCAGTCAATCTTATGGAGATGAAACCCAAAAGATTTTCGTCGGGGCGTAACCCTCTCAGCAACGTGCCACATCGGAACCCCGGTGTGGTGTCAAATGGGCAAGGGCCAGGCCGTCACCCCCTGGTGGCGCGCCGTATCTTGATCTGGATACGGTGGCAAGTGAGCAAGGATCGGGTCGTCGCATCCTTAGTGGTGCGCTACATCGGCGCACGGATGTAGTGGAAAATGAGCAAGGATCTTCGCATTTGACTCGACGAGTGCGAAGGGTAAGGAAGCTAGCTGAGCCTAAGAGGATTCGCTTAGGTAGCTGGAACGTAGGGTCTCTGATAGGGAAGCTCCGGGAGCTAGTTGATGTAGCGGTGAGGAGGGGTGTTGATATCCTTTGTGTCCAAGAAACCAAATGGAGGGGTCAAAAGGCGAAGGAGATGGAGGATACCAGCTTCAAGTTGTGGTACACGGGACGGTTGTAAACAGAAATGGCGTAGGCATCTTGATCAACAAGAGCCTGAGTGGTAGACGTCAAGAGGCGTGGGGACCGGATTATCCTGGTCAAGCTGGTAGTTATCAGCGCGTAGGCCCCGCAAGTAGGCCACGGTGAGAACACCAAGAGGGAGTTCTAGGAAGGTCTGGAAGACATGGTTAGGAGTGTACCGATTGGCGAGAAGCTCTTCATAGGAGGAGACCTCAATGGCCACGTGGGTACATCTAACACAAGTTTTGAAGGGGTGCATGGAAGCTTTGGCTATGCCATAAGGAATCAAGGAGAAGATGTCTTAAGCTTTACTCTAGCCTACGACATGATTGTAGCTAACACCCTCTTTAAAAAGAGAGAATCACATCTGCTGACTTTTAGTATTGGCCAACACTAGCCAGATTGATTTCATCCTCTCGAGAAGAGAAGATAGGCGTGCATGCCTAGAGTGTAAGGTGATAACTGGAGAGTGTTGTACCCCAGCATAAGCATAAACTGGTGGTTGCTAACTTCCGCTTTTGAATTCATGTCCAGCGGGATAAGCATGCCAAAGTCGCTAGAACAAAGTGGTGAAAGCTCAGGGGGGGGGGGGTAGCTGGGGCATTCAAGGAGAGGGTCATTAAGGAGGGCCCTTGGGAGGAAGGAGGGGATGACGACTTGCATTCTTAAGGTGGCCTCGAAGGAGTTTGGAGTGTCCAGGGGAAGGAGAAGTGAGGATAAGGATACCTGGTGGTTGAATGATGATGTCGAGAAGGTGATCAAAGAGAAGAAAGATTGTTCCAGACGCCTATACCTGGATAGGAGTGCAGATAACATAGAGAAGTACAAGATGGTGAAGAAGGCCGCAAAGCAAACTGTTAGTGAAGCAAGGGGTCGGGCGTATGAGGACCTCTACCAACGGTTAGGCACGAAGGAACGCAAAAGGGACATATATAAGATGGCAATTATCCAAGAGAGGAAGACGAGGGATATTGGCCAAGTCAAATGCATCAAGGACGAAGCAGACCAACTCTTGGTGAAGGAGGAGGAGATTAACACTAGTAGAAAACTGGGCTTTGGTCACAGGGCAATATTCACATTAGTCCCGGTTCAGTCACGAACCGGGACTAATGTGAGCATTGGTCCCGGTTCGTGCGGCAAGAGGCCTGCCGGGCCTCGTGGGGGCATTGGTCCCGGTTCGTCCGGACCCTTTGGTCCCGGTTGGTGGGACAAACCGGGACCAATGGGCCACGCTCCTGGCCCACCACCCTTTAGTCCCGGTTCATACCACAAACCGGGACTAAAGGGCTGGTCCTAGTTGCGGCCAGTGTTTAGTCCCACCTCGCCAACCGAAGGGCGCTCACACCAGTTTATAAGCCCGTCCCTCTATGCCTTGTTGAGCTTCTCTTAAAGTGAAAATAGATGCCCTTATACAGGGAATTTCACCTAAATTCACAGTAAATTGAAATTTACTGTGAATTTAGGTTTAATTTTCTCTATAAGCGCATCTATGTTCATTTTTTTATATTTATAAAATAAATAAACCTTAATAAAATAAATAAAAATAAAATAATTAAAGTAAAATACATAAGTAATTAGAAATAAAATAAATAAGTTTTTTGTTGTAAGTAGAAACAAAACAAAACAAATAAAGCAAAAGAGAAAAAAAACACGAGCCATCAACTCCATAACCGCCATATCTGGGATAGAGAAGGGCGATCCCTTGGAGTGGGATTCACATACAGTTGCCCGTAACATCTACCATTCGAGCCTAGCAGGTGGAACTCGGATCTGTCAACAGTGTCAAAGCGGCAAATAGCAGGCGGAGGAGAAGCCACCGATGTCATGTGTAGATCCCTTCTAGGTCTTGCGGATCGTGCTATACAGCAATTTGGTTGGTTGATCCCAAAAAAAGGAATTTGGTTGGTTTTCTTGAAGCCCTAGCTTGTTGTGCCGTCCTATTCTATCAATGCAATTTAGCAAATGCTACTACAGTACAGTAAAGGGCACAAAGAAAAAGCACGCAGTGAAGGAAAATACCTCCATATCAAAGCTGCTACTTATCTTGTTGGGTATCAGGATGTGGATATGTAGAATTTTCTCTAGCCACGGCAACAGACATGCATTCATCGAGGGGGTTCACTACAGAACAAAATAAATGCTGACGTTAGTTGTTGAGGGTACGTTTGACATCCCTGAGAGACTAGATAATGAAAAGATGAATCGTCAAACCTGGTTGAACAAAGATGCTACCAAGTGGATGAATCTGATGGCCTGTCCTCCCTTGAAGGCGCCACCAGGGCCATGGACGCCTCATACACCGCCGCCGACGTGTTGTAGTGATGAGGTATCGTGCAGGATCTGACACAGGATCACCTTCAGGCAAGATGAATAGGTCTTCAGGGGCACGACGGCAGCGGCGGCGCCATGGCCGGGACTGGTGACGACGGCGGCGGCGAGCGAGCGGGAGGGTGGCGGCGGCTGCGTGCGAGTGGGAGGACGGAGGATCACCACTCATTGTGCTCGACATATCACTACAAGAAACCTGTTAATCCATGACGGATTTCTAATGACATTTTTAGAAACTATCATCGATGACCTGGTAAAACCCCACAAGCCCGGTGAAAGCCCGCTAAAGCCCGTCTAACCGTTCCCGTATAAAAACTTAACCCTAAATTCCCTCCTCGGCCCCTGCATCGTGTCCCACAGCACGTCGCCACCCCTCGTCCCTCCCACAGCTCGTAAACCTTAATAAAATAAAATAAAATAAACTATAGTAACTACAATAAATAAACCTTAATAAATTAAGTAAAAATAGCAGCAGTAAAATAAATAAAAATAGCAGCAGTAAAATAAATAAAAATAAAATAATTAAAGTAAAATACATAAGTAATTAGAAATAAAATAAATAAGTTTTTTATTGTAAGTAGAAACAAAACAAAACAAATAAAGCAAAAGAGAAAAAAAACAGAGGAAAAAATTATGCCACCTACTGGGCCACCACGGCCTGAATACGACTAGAAACCCATCCATGGGCCAGGATTCAGGCCCGCAGAAGGCCCAGTAGGCCCCACAGGCAAAGAGAACAGTTAGGCCCGAAAGCCTGCAGTTGAGAGGAGTTCGAGAGGGTGGGCGCAGCAGCGCTTATAAACCACTCTCGAGCTCTCTCAACTAGCGAGGTGGGACTAAACTTTTGACGCGGGGCAGCACAAGGCCTTTGGTCCCGGTTGGTGCCACCAACCGGGACTAAAGGGGCATTGGTCCCGGTTCGTGGCACCAACCGGGACCAAAGGCCTTTAGTCCCGGTTGGTGCCACCAACCGGGACCAATGAGTTCCCTATATATACCCCATCGCCACAGCAGAGCACTCCAGAGTGCTCTGTTTTTTCTGGCCGGCGAGGGGAGGGCATTTGGGTGCTCTAGCTCACCTCCTATGCACATGAGGTGTTCGATGAAATGTCTGAGCCACACTAGTTAATCTTTGTCCTCTCGAAACTCGACCTCCGAGCTCCATTTTCCCCGAGATTTGTCTAGGTTTAGCGGTCCGTCACGTCCCGTCCCCGTCTTCACCGCCGTCGATCGCCCGCGCCGATCTCGTCGCCAGCACCACCGTGGTGAGCCTCTTGTTCTTATCTTCTTTCTGAAAGGAAAAAATTCTTACTTTAGATAGTTACTTGTCTAATTTTGTTACTTTTATTATTCCTTCTTATTACATAGTGCGATGGTTTTGGTATCCGCCCCCGTCGGCCCTCGTCCTGTCTATGATTCGGATGTGGTATATATTATCTTTTTATAACTATTTGGTTCATTTATTGTTTATGACAAATATACCGACCAACGTGACATAGATTTTATTTATCTAGGAGGTGGTTGAACCGGAAATTCTAACCGACCCTATTGTCGAGAGGTTAAATTTAGTTGAAGAAGAAAACAATTACTTGAAGGAAAAAATAAAAAAAATTGAGGAGGAGAAGATGATATTGGAGTTGCATGTTGCGGATGTCGTCGATGATCACAAGATCAAGATGGATGCAATGCGCTTGAAGATTAGAAAGATTAGAAAATATGCCATTCATACCGAGGCTTGGTATCATTATGCCGTTGGATCAATTGTTACCTTGGTTGCGATTATGATCGCATTTGTTTTCGCATTGAAATGTTTTACATAGTTTCAATGTATGGTTTAATTAATTAGATGCTCTGGAGAGCTATATATATGTTGTTAGATGAGAACTATGTATGTACTTTGGTTCTAATGTGATGATGAACTTCTATTAATTTGGTCACTTAATTATCTATTCATGATGTTCTGTAATGGTTTTTGACACACTTAATTATATATAATGCACGCAGATGAACCGGCAATGGATGTACGGTGACAGACACACCTCCGAGTACATTAAGGGCGTGCATGATTTTCTCGAAGTGGCTGAGGCAAACAAGCAGAATGGTTTTATGTGTTGTCCATGCCCTATATGTGGGAATACGAAGTCTTACTCTGACCGGAAAATCCTTCACACCCACCTGCTTTACAAGGGTTTCATGCCACACTATAATGTTTGGACGAGGCACGGAGAAATAGGGGTTATGATGGAAGACGGCGAAGAAGAAGAGGACGATGACAACTATGTGCCCCCTGAATACGGTGATGCTGCAACGGGGGAAGCTGCTGAAGATCAAGAGGAACCAGACGATGTGTCCCAATGATGCTGCAAGGGGGGAAGCTGCTGAAGATCAAGAGGAACCAGTGCCCGATGATGATGATCTCCGCCGGGTCATAGTCGATGCAAGGACGCAATGCGAAAGTCAAAAGGAGAAGCTGAAGTTCGATCGCATGTTAGAGGATCACAAAAAAGGGTTGTACCCCAATTGCGAAGATGGCAACACAAAGCTCGGTACCGTACTGGAATTGCTGCAGTGGAAGGCAGAGAATGCTGTGCCTGACAAAGGATTTGAGAAGCTATTGAAAATATTGAAGAAGAAGCTTCCAAAGGATAACGAATTGCCCGACAGTACATACGCAGCAAAGAAGGTCGTATGCCCTCTAGGATTGGAGGTGCAGAAGATACATGCATGCCCTAATGACTGCATCCTCTACCGCGGTGCGTACAAGGATCTGAACGCATGCCCGGTATGCGGTGCATTGCGGTATAAGATCAGACGAGATGACCCTGGTGATGTTGACGGCGAGCCCCCCAGGAAGAGGGTTCCTGCGAAGGTGATGTGGTATGCTCCTATAATACCACGGTTGAAACGTCTGTTCAGAAACGAAGAGCATGCCAAGTTGATGCGATGGCACAGTGAGGACCGTAAGAAAGACGGGAAGTTGAGAGCACCCGCTGACGGGTCGCAGTGGAGAAAAATCGAGAGAAAGTACTGGGCTGAGTTTGCAGCTGACCCAAGGAACGTATGGTTTGGTTTAAGCGCGGATGGCATTAATCCTTTCGGGGAGCAGAGCAGCAATCACAGCACCTGGCCCGTGACTCTATGTATGTATAACCTTCCTCCTTGGATGTGCATGAAGCGGAAGTTCATTATGATGCCAGTTCTCATCCAAGGCCCTAAGCAACCCGGCAACGACATTGATGTGTACCTAAGGCCATTAGTTGAAGAACTTTTACAGCTGTGGAATGGAAACGGTGTACGTACGTGGGATGAGCACAAACAGGAGGAATTTAACCTGCACGCGTTGCTGTTTGTAACCATCAACGATTGGCCCGCTCTCAGTAACCTTTCAGGACAGACAAACAAGGGATACCACGCATGCACGCACTGTTTAGATGACACTGAAAGTATATACCTGGACAAAAGCAGGAAGAATGTGTACCTGGGCCATCGTCGATTTCTTCCGACCAACCATCAATGTCGAAAGAAAGGCAAGCATTTCAAAGGCGAGGCAGATCACCGGAAGAAGCCCGCCATGCGTACCGGTGATCACGTACTTGCTATGGTCAATGATTTACACGTAATCTTTGGAAAGGGTCCCGGCGGACTAGCTGTTCCGAATGACGCTGAGGGACACGCACCCATGTGGAAGAAGAAATCTATATTTTGGGACCTACCCTACTGGAAAGAGCTAGAGGTCCGCTCTTCAATCGACGTGATGCACGTGACGAAGAACCTTTGCGTGAACCTGCTAGGCTTCTTGGGCGTGTATGGGAAGACAAAAGATACACCTGAGGCACGGGAGGACCTGCAACGTTTGCACGAAAAAGACGGCATGCCTCCGAAGCAGTATGAAGGTCCTGCCAGCTACGCTCTTACGAAAGAAGAGAAAGAAATCTTCTTTGAATGCCTGCTCAGTATGAAGGTCCCGACTGGCTTCTCGTCGAATATAAAGGGAATAATAAATATGCCAGAGAAAAAGTTCCAGAACCTAAAGTCTCATGACTGCCACGTGATTATGACGCAACTGCTTCCGGTTGCATTGAGGGGGCTTCTACCGGAAAACGTCCGATTAGCCATTGTGAAGCTATGTGCATTCCTCAATGCAATCTCTCAGAAGGTGATCGATCCAGAAATCATACCAAGGCTAAGGAGTGATGTGGCGCAATGTCTTGTCAGTTTCGAGCTGGTGTTCCCACCATCCTTCTTCAATATCATGACGCACGTCCTAGTTCATCTAGTCGACGAGATTGTCATTCTGGGGCCCGTATTTCTACACAATATGTTCCCCTTTGAGAGGTTCATGGGAGTCCTAAAGAAATATGTCCGTAACCGCGCTAGGCCAGAAGGAAGCATCTCCATGGGCCATCAAACAGAGGATGTCATTGGGTTTTGTGTTGACTTCATTCCTGGCCTTAAGAAGATAGGTCTCCCTAAATCGCGGTATGAGGGGAGACTGACTGGAAAAGGCACGCTTGGAGGGGGGACTCAATAATATGCAGGGACGGATATTCTTGGTCTCAAGCACACTACACAGTTCTACAGAACTCTACCTTGGTGACCCCGTATGTCGATGAACACAAGAACAGTCTGCGCTCCAAACACCCGGAGCAGTGTGACGACTGGATTACATGTGAACACATCAGGACTTTCAGCAGTTGGTTGGAAACACGTCTCAGAGGTGACACCACTGTTTGTGATGAGTTGTACTCGTTGTCCAGGGGACCATCTTCGACTGTATTGACTTACAAAGGATACGAGATAAATGGGAATACATTTTACACGATCGCCCAAGATCAAAAGAGCACCAACCAAAACAGCGGTGTCCGCTTTGATGCAGCAACCGAGAGGGGAAAGGACACATATTATGGTTACATAATGGACATATGGGAACTTGACTACGGACATGATTTTAAGGTCCCTTTGTTTAAGTGCAAATGGGTCAATCTGTCAGGAGGCGGGGTACAGGTAGACCCACAGTACGGAATGACAACAGTGGATCTGAACAATCTTGGGTACACTGACGAACCGTTCGTCCTAGCCAATGATGTGGCACAGGTTATCTATGTGAAGGACATGTCTACCAGACCGAGGAAAAGAAAAGATAAGGAAGCGAATACATCATACGATGAGCCAAAGCGCCACATAGTTCTTTCAGGAAAAAGGGACATTGTGGGAGTGGAGGGCAAGACAGACATGTCTGAAGATTATGAAAAGTTTCATGAAATTCCTCCCTTCAAAGTCAAGGCTGACCCAAGCATCCTGATAAACGATGAAGATTATCCATGGTTACGGCGCAATAAGCAAATGACACAAGCGAAGAAAAAGTGAAGACTTTCTCCCGCAACTATTATGATGATACCATGCCAACTTTGTAATAGACGAGTATGATACCATTGTCCGTTTTGTACAAGAAGTGCATCTAGTTTTTGCCGTAACCCTCTCAACTTTCTTGCACATGCTATGTGGATGAAATGATGATACCATGCCAACTTTCAACCTTCTCAGAGTTCATTTGAAATGCTTTTCAATTTTAGGGTCTTATAGCTCAAAATAATTAGTAAATGCATGAAAAATAACAGGCCAAAAATTAAAAATTATGCCACCTACTGGGCCACCACGGCCTGAATACGATTAGAAACCCATCCATGGGCCAGGATTCAGGCCCGCAGAAGGCCCAGTAGGCCCACAGGCATGTACAGAGAGGTTAGGCCCGTAAGCCTGCTTTAGAGAGGAGCTCGACAGCTCAGGCGCACCGCACCTTATAAACAGGTGCGGCTCTCTCTCAGCTAGCGAGGTGGGACTAAACTCACCACCACGCCGCTGTGCAAGGCCATTGGTCCCGGTTGGTGGCACGAACCGGGACCAATTCCACCCTTTGGTCCCTGTTGGTGCCACGAACCGGTACTAATGAGGCTGTGGCCCCACGAGCACCTTTAGTACCGGTTCGTGGCACGAACCGGTACTAGAGTTTCTTACTAAGCAGTTTTTTAGTCCCACCTCGCTAGCTGAGAGGCACTACGAGCGGTTTATAAGCCCTGAGTGCAGAGACGATGAAGAAGAGGCGCAATGCTCACGTTGCTTAGCTTCAAGCCTTGAGGAATAAGGTAGACTGCATGGAGCTATGTGCAGTGCAGTCTACACTATTCCGAAAGGCTTGAAGCAAATCAACGAGCATTGCGCCTCTTTTTTATTTTTAATAACTTATTACAACTCCGGACTTCTTGTGTTCCGACAAAATAAAATAAACTTTAATAAAATTTATGAAACTAAAATTAACAAAGTATTTTCTGTTCAAAACATTATAAGAAACCTCTATTATTATTGAAACTAAAATCATATAAAATTGATGCAACTAAAATTATCGAAGTATTTTCTGTTCAAAATCATTAAAAGCAAAAAGAATTTTCATAAAGAACTTTTTTTGATAGAAACTTTAATAGCAAAAAGAATTATTATAAAGTAAAATAAATAAGTAATTAGAAACAAAATAAAATAAAATAAATAATTTTTTTGTTGTAAGTAGAAACAAAACAAAATAAATAAAGCAAAAAAGAAAACAAAAAAATAAATACAGCAAAAAAAATTCATAAAGAACTTTTTTTGATAGAAACTTTAATAGCAAAAAGAATTATCATAAAGTAAAATAAATAATTAATTAGAAACAAAATAAAATAAAATAAATAAGTTTTTTTGTTGTAAGTAGAAACAAAACAAAATAAATAAAGCAAAAAAGAAAACAAAAAACTAAATACAGCAAAAAAATTGTTGGGGCGCTGCCCGCTTAGCCTTCCAACCCTCAGGTTTGCAAATACAGGCCCAGAAGGGCTAGGAGGCTAAACGGGCAGCGCGCCAAAGTTAGGCCCAGAAGCCTGCTATAGAGAGGAGTTCGAAACAGCAGCCGCGCCGCGGCATTTAAACTGGTGCGGGCGCCCCTCGGCTAGCGAGGTGGGACTAAACTTTTGGCCGCGATGCGGACAACAAAAAAATTGTTGGGGCGCTGCCCGCTGGGCCCTCCAACCCTCGGGTTTGCAAATACAGGCCCAGAAGGGCTAGAGGGCTCAACGGGCAGCGCGCCAAAGTTAGGCCCAGAAGCCTGCTATACAGAGGAGTTCGAGACAGCAGCCGCAGCGGGGCTTATAAACCACTCCGAGCCCCTCTCAACTAGCGAGGTGGGACTAAACTTTTGGCCGCGACGCGGGCAGCAAGAGGCCTTTGGTCCCGGTTGGTGGCACCAACCGGGACTAAAGGGGGCCTTTGGTCCCGGTTGGTGGCACCAACCGGGACCAATGCCCCCCTTTAGTCCCGGTTGGTGCCACCAACCGGGACCAAAGGCCGCCGCTTCCCGCCCTTTGCGCTGCTGAAAAGAGGCCTTTGGTCCCGGTTGGTGGCACCAACCGGGACTAAAGGGGGGCATTGGTCCCGGTTGGTGCCACGAACCGGGACCAATGCTCTGAGTATATAAGAAAACACTTGGCGTTTTTCAGATTCATCTCTGCAGTTGCCCGCCCGAGCTCGCCCCGTCGACGCCCTCTGCCTCGTCGACGCAGCCGCCCCTGCCCCGACCACGCCGCCATCGGCCCGCCCCGACCACGCCGCGCGCCCCTGCCCCGACCACGCCGTCGTCGCCCCAGCTGCCCGACCACGCCGCGGGCCCTCGCCGTGCCTCTGCCTCGCCCTGCCCTGATCGACCACGCCCCCGTGGCCCCTGCCCCGACCACGCCGCCATCGCCGCCCTCTACCCCGACGCGCGCCTTGCCTTCTGCCCCTGCCCCGACCACGCCGCACCTCTCCTTTGGTCAGGCCGGCGCCGCCCCCTGCCTCCCTATTTTTTTCACATATATATGATGTTTTTTTTCCAGATTATATGTATATGTGTGAGTATATGTATGTGTGTATATCTGATTATATGTCCTCTTTTCAGATTTTTTGTTTTTTGCATTTTTATAAAAATGTATATATGTATGTATGTTCTCTGTGTATATATATGTTCATGTATGCAAAACATAGATTTTTAGAAAAGTTTTATCTATATATGTTCTCTGATTTAGTCCATTTTAGGTTAGTTTCATTTTTAGAAAAGTTTTATATATTTAGGAAAAAAAGGAAGAAGAAGAAAAAGTTTTATATATATGCAAAAGTTACATTTTTAGAAAAGTTTTATATATCTAGCTAGGAAGAAAAGGAAGAAGAAGAAAAAAAAGGATAGGAAAAAAGAAAATAAGAAGAGGAAGAAAGGAGAAGAAGAGGAGAGGAAGAAGAGGAGAAATAAATAAGAAGAGGAAAAAAGAAGAAAAAGAAGAGGAGAAGAAGAAAGGAATAGAAGAGAAGAAGAAAAATAGAAAAAATTCTATTTTTTCTTCTTCTCTCCTCTATTCCTTTCTTCTTCTCCTCTTTTTTTCTTCTTTTTTTCTTCGATCTTCTCCTCTATTCCTTTTCTTCTTCTCCTCTTTTTATTTCTTCTTCGTTTTCTTATGTTTTATCGGGTCTGTCGTCGTCGATATACCCCTCTCCCGATAACTTCAACACGAGGGGGGGTCGATATACCCCCTCCCCGCCGATAATATTATTTTCCCATGTACGTATGTCGTCGTTGTCGATATAACCCCCTCCCGATAACTTCAACACGTGGGGGGGGTCGATATACCCCCTCCCCGATAACATTATTTTCCCATGTATGTATGTCGTCGTTGTCGATATATATAACTCCCTCCCAGATAACTTCGACATGATGGACGGTCGATATTTATACCCCCTCTCGACCGTGATAACTTATACCACGGGAGCACCCCCCGGCCCTCTCGCTCGACCAAAACTCTCGAGGACACCCAAACCCTAGAAAAAAACGATGTCGGTCTCCTACCCCCTCCCGCCGCGCCCCTACCCTTGAAGCGTTGCCTAGGCCACCCCAAACCCGGAATAAGCTAGGTCTACGTTTGCACTAATATATCCACCTGCTGTCATGTTTGTGTAATAATTGCCATGTTGTAATATTTGCAGAAACAATGGAGCACGGACGAGATGAGCAAGCAGAAGAGGTGTTGGGGGACATAATCTTAGCCGGAGGTGATATCTTGTCGTATCTTAACGACAATGATGGTCTGGAAGAACAGGGTGAAGAAGCAGGCTACGGTGATCGAAGAGTGGAGGAGGAAAGACATGATTATGATGGCTCCGGTGACCCAATGCTGGTGCAAGAAGGAGCCCGTGGTGACGGCTCCGGTGACCGAACAGAGTCCGGCCAGGTAAATATATTAGTTAAGCCTGTGCTGACTAGCTAATTGATGCATTCATTGTTTTGGTATGTACACATATTAATTAACACTCGTCTTTCTTCTTTTTTCTAGCCCTCCGGATCGAGCACAACTTCGGTAAAGAGACGAGGCCCGAAGAGAAAGTTGCGCTCGGATGAAAGGTTTGAGATCACAGCAATCGCGCGCGACGGCCAACCGATTGAACCCCTCCGGACAAAGGATGCATTTGCTGCTCAGTGCGGGGTTCTAGTTAGGGACAAGATCCCGATCAGCATCCACCAATGGTATAAGCCTAAGAAGGAAGACCCTGAGGTGTCTTATGTCAATGATATGCAGAAAGATGATCTTTGGACTGAGCTGAAGGCAAATTTCACCCTACCGCCAGAGGAGGATCCGGAGAAGCCAGTTATAGAGCAATTAATCAAGTCTCATGCTCTTAAGAAGATGGCAGACCTATTCAGGAGGTGGAAGAATGAGCTGAAAACGTTTGTCGACAAAGAAGAGACACCAGAATTCATCGGCCGGTATGAGAAGATCAGAGATCACTGGCCCGCATTTGTGGCCCACAAGACATCGGAAAAGAGTAAGAAGATGTCAGCGACAAACAAGAAGAATGCTGCGAAGAAGAAGCTTCACCATCGCACGGGGTCAGGTGGCTACCTCAAAGCCCGACCTAAGTGGGCCAAGGCTGAGAATGATCTGCTTGAAAAAGGGATCGAACCACAGACAATGAACTGGACAGACCGTTGCCGGACTTGGTTCTTCGGGGCTGGCGGAACCTTGGACCCTGTATCAGGGAGGTGCGTTTGGACGAACGAGCTTTTGAGAATACCAGTCAAGAAGATTCAGCAATATATCGATAGAGCGCAGGAAGGGACGTTCGTTCCAGACAGAGAGAACGACGAGCTCACAATGGCCCTCGGGAATCCTGAGCACCCTGGACGGACACGAGGCACGCCAGGCTCCGTTCCGTGGAAGGCTGGTTTTCCGGACGCGGGCGGTTACAAAAGCCAGGAGAGGAGGAAAAAAGTGGAGCAGATCCAAATTCAGAAGCTGCACGAAAGGGTTCAAGCGCTAGAGGAACGAGACGGCAATCGAGATGCCGAAACTGCCCCCGAAGCTACACCGCCATCTCAGCGGAGAAGCAGCGTGGCTTCCACCGAGCTGCTTCAGCTGGAGCATGCGGCTCCTGCTAGCTACCCCGTGGATGCTATCACGGAGTCTCAACATTGCCACCTTATGGCGGAATGGCAGAACTTCAAAGTCAAGGCGGCTGTTGGCTCTGTTTTACCTCCTGAACCCGGCGCAACCTACCACTGCCGGCCGATTCCAGAAGGATATGCTAGGGTGATGGTGGATGAAATAACGGAGGGATTTGAGGAGCTCCAGCTTGACCACCCTACCGGTGAAGGGGAGACTCGGCTGGGTTCTGCTCTGAAGACTCCATGCCTATGGCGGAAGGAGCTCATCAAGCTTCCGAACTGGACGGCTCCGGCGAGTAAGGGCACTCCGCCTCCTCCTCCGCCTCCTCCTCCGGCGAGTGATCAGGGCACTCAGCCTCCTTCTCCGGCGCGTGGCGGCACTCCGCCTCCTTCTCCGCCAGCGCCGGCGCGCCAGAGCAGCCAGCCTCCTCCTTCTCCGCCTCGTCAGCAAGGGCGGAAGAGACCCGCCGCCGCTGCGGCTGCTCCGGCGCGTCGTAGTCCTTCTCCTCCGCCTCGTAAGCAAGGAAAGAAGACAGCCGCAGCCGCTCCGTCTGCTCTGCCGGCGTCTAGCAGTACAGCTGCCAGAGGCGGGAGGCAATACAGATTCGGTCCTTCTCTGAAGACTCCAGAGAAGTTACCATACGAGAGGACCGAGGAGGAGAACGCGAAGATCGTGCGAGCCGAAGTGAAGAACTTCTTTGAAGGGGTGAAAGCAAAGAAACATCCACCTCCGGAGGAGAAGGTAGATCCGGTGAAAGCAAAGCGCACTCTGGCTGCCCTGACAAAACCACCAAAGTCTCCGCCGAGAGGCAACTATGAGCGCATTCTTGCAAAGACATATGCCGAAGCGGAGCGGTCGGGAAGTACTGTCAGTGATAAAAGGTTAAAAGAACGACGAGCTGGGAAAAAAATTGCCCAGCTCGGCGAACAAGCGAACCAATCGTGCCCCCCGCTCAAGGTGTCAAAAGACATCGTCGCTAATGATCCGAGTATGGTGCCCGGTTATAGCAATCTTGGAGATTACCTGCCCGACGATGTACATTATGAAATCATGGAGGTGGACGAACACAAATACCATTACGGGAAGCCTCTCGTCAAAGATGAAAGATCTCTAAGCACGATGATGCGAAGACTACATGATTGGTACATGAAAACCTGCAGAGAGTCTGATGGGATGGATACTTTGACGCTGAGAGTTAAACCGGAGCATGACCTCGTTGGAATTGATCTGCTGAATGTTCCATTTGAGGATTTCTTCCAGTTTTACAATCAAAAGGCCCTCGATAAAACAACGATCACTTGCTACTGTCTGTAAGTAGTACTACTTCTGTCATTAAGTCTCTCTATATAGGTCAGCTCTTTCATTGCATGTATTTATACTTATCCTCACTATATTATGCAGATTGAAGATCGCCGAATTGAAGAAAAGACAAATCGGTGATATTGGGTTCATTAACACAAATCTCATAGATGCATATACGGTTGAAAAACATCCCAAAGAAGCCGAGGCCAACTTGCTACAATCGTTGGTATTAAATCAAAACAAAGATATAATACTCTTTCCTTACAACTTCAAGTGAGTGTTACTGTCTTGTGCATATTCGGTTTCCCTTATTAGTCCAGGTTATGGTAATGTAATTGATGACTTATGCATGCATGCGCAGCTTCCACTATATTCTCCTAGAGATTAAGCTTGAGCAGGGAGTAGTAACCGTCTTAGACTCGAGACGAAAAGATCCCCAGGACTATGCGAACATGACTCAAATGCTCGAGAAGTAAGTTAAATCGATCATTATCCACCATATCAGCAACTTTGTTCATTTCCTGATATCAAGTAATTGTTTTCTTTGTCTGGCAGGGTTTGGAGAAAATTCACCTCAAAAGCTCCGGGACTGCCGAAGAAGCTGCAATTTAATCACCCGAAAGTAAGTACTATAGTAGCATGTTCCGCGCATCTCCTAGTGATTCAAGCGCTAGTTTCATCAATACCATTTAGCATGCTTGCTTATCAGTTTGATTGACCTCTATTTCTTGTAAAGTGGTTGTGGCAGGAACCCGGGAATAATTACTGTGGATACTACGTTTGCGAGTCCATCCGCTACACGACCTGTGAGCGGGGCTACACTGAAGAACAATATGAAGTGCGTAAGCAATAATATTCACAATTTTATTTTATTACCATCATTTGTGTTGAGTTTCATTTATTCATATATATATATGTATTGACCCCCTTCTTCAAATTAGATGTTTCGGAAGCGGGATGAACTCCTAGCACCAGATCGTATGCGAGGAATTCAAGAGGAATTGGCGGCATTCTTCCTTGACCACGTGATCGCTGAAAACGGAGAATACTATGTGGACCCTGTGTTCCTACAATTTAATTAGGAGATTGTATTGTAAGAGATAATTATTGTATATATGTAGCCGGTAGTGTCGGATAGATATACGAGAACTTGTTGTTCGACCAATATCTCGGAGAAGGAGAGGTGGTCGATATCACTTCTCTCTGTATGCATATGTTCATGACGATCTTCTGTTTCCTTCATTTGATTACTAGCTAGCGTGTCTACTCCTCTCCATACGTATATAGTACGTAGCGTCGACCAAGCACGGAGATAAGAGAGGACACTTCTCTCTATTAATTAGCTAGCTAACACAATATATGAAACACCTAAATTAACCCCCCAAAACCCCTAAACCACCCCCTTTCAAAAAAACAAAAACCTCAGCTCCTGCCAGCTGCTGACGCGTGGATGCCTATTGGTCCCGGTTGGTGACACCAACCGGGACAAAAGGCCCTGCCTATTGGTCCCGGTTGGTGGCACCAACCGGGACCAAAGGCCCTCCTGCCTGGGCTCCCCGCACCGGCCACGTGGACGGCCTTTAGTCCCGGTTCGTGTAAGAACCGGGACTAAAGGGCTAGGGCATTAGTAACGACCCTTTAGTCTCGGTTCCAGAACCGGGACTAAAGGCCCTTATGAACCGGGGTAAAAGCCCCTTTTCCTACTAGTGCAAGCATAGATGGCGGGAGTACTTCGACAAGCTGTTCAATGGGAAGAATGAGAGTTTTACCATTCAACTGGACGACTCCTTTGATGAGACCAGCACGCATATTGTGCGGCGAATCCTGGAGTCTGCGGTCAAGGAGACTTTAAAAAGGATGAAAGGAGGCAAGGCGATGGGCCCTGATTTTATCCCCATTGAGGTGTGGAAAGGCCTCGGGGACATAGCGATAGTATGGCTGACTAAGGTTTTCAACCTCTTTTTTCGGGCAAACAAGATGCCAGAAGAATGGAGACAGAGTATATTAGTACCAATCTTCAAGAAAAAGGGGATGTTCACAGTTGTACAAATTATCGTGGAATTAAGTTGATGAGCCATACAATGAAGCTATGGGAGAGAGTCATTGAGCACCGCTTAAGAAGATTGACAAGCGTGACCAAAAATCAGTTTGGTTTCATTCCTAGGTGGTCGACCACGGAAGCCATCTTCTTGGTACAACAACTTATGAAGAGATACGGGAGCAAAAGAATGACTTGCATATGGTGTTTATCGACATGAAGAAGGCCTATGATAAGATATCGCGGAATGTCATGTGGTGGGCCTTGGAGAAACACAAAGTCCCAACAAAATACATTACCCTCATCAAGGACATGTACGATAATGCTTAGACAAGTGTTCGAACAAGTGATGTTGGCACTGATGACTTCCCAACTAAGATAGGACTGCATCAGGGGTCAGCTTTAAGCCCTTATCTTTTTGCCTTGGTGATGGATGAGGTCACAAGGGATATACAGGGGATATCTCATGGTGTATGCTGTTTGCGGATGATGTGATGCTAGTTGACGATAGTCGGACTGGGGTAAATAGAAAGTTAGCGTTATGGAGACAAACCTTGGAATCGGAAGGGTTTAGGCTTAGTAGAACTAAAACCGAGTACATGATGTGCCAGTTTCAGTACTACTAGGTGTGAACCATCGAATCAATGTCGAATGGATGAAGTGGCGCCAAGCTTCTGGCATTCTCCGTGACAAGAGTGCCACAAAAGCTGAAAGGCAAGTTCTACAGGACGGCGGTTCGACCCGCAATGTTGTATGGCACTGAGTTTTGGCCAACTAAAAGGCGACATGTTCAACAGTTAGGTGCGGCGGAGATGCGTACGTTGAGATGAATGTGTGGCCACACGAGGAAGGATCGAGTCCGGAATGATCGATGATATACGAGATAGAGTTGGGTAGCACCAATTGAAGAGAAGCTTGTCCAACAGCGTCTGAGATGGTTTGGGTATATTCAGCGTAGGCCTCCAGGAGCATCAATGCATAGCGGACGGCTAAAGCGTGCGGAGAATGTCAAGAGTGGTCGGGGTAGACCGAATTTGACATTGGAGGAGTCCGTTAAGAGAGACAAGGATTGGAGTATCACCAAAGAACTAGCTATGAACAAGGGCGCATGAAAACTTGCTATCTATGTTCCAGAGCCATGAGTTGGTCGCGAGATCTTATGGGTTCCACCTCTAGTCTACCCCAACTTGTTTGGGACTAAAGGCTTTGTTGTTGTTGTTGTAGTGGGAGGTCATCGCCGGCAACCAAACCACACGACGAACTCCACGTAGCAGGCCCCGGGGGGGGGGGGGGGGGGGGGGGGTGGCTGCTCGGGCGCGACAGCGGCAACGCTTCCTAGAGATGCCAGGAGCACATCGACGGGGTCAGAGCCGACGAGCACGAGCTGCAACGCTGGCGCGCGGCATGGAAGGCGACGACAGAGCTCGGCCATTGTGGGGATCATAGCTCTGTGTCGAAATCGAGGAGGGGAGAGGGGAAAGAATCACGAGCTCAAAGCAAACCTTCCGGTGCAATTTGCGAGGCTGGGGAGGCTCTGCACATGACAAATCGAGCGATGAAGCTCTGGATGCATACGTAGTCCTAGAAGCTCCTCGTGGTGTGGCGGTTTTATTGGACATGATGGATAGGCAGAACGACAACGATGGCTACGCGGGCGCGGGGCGGCGGCAACGGCTGCGCACTGGCTTCTCTCTGCCGGGCTAGAGATCGAGTGAGAGGAAGGGGGAGAGTGAGCTGAGAGAGAAGGGAGTGGTCTGTGGTTTGTGCTCATCTCCTAGGCTTGTCACGCTGGCTGGGGAAGTCGCAGGGAGGTGGCCGCGACGCACGCACGCTCGCAAGGCAGAGTCCTCTGGCGAGGGGTTGAAGACGGCCCCTTGTTGGGCTGGGCTGCTACATGGGCTGCCTACTCTCTGCCTTTTTCTTCTTTTGTTTCAGTTTTCTTTTATTTTCTTTAGCAAGGGGTAAAAATGTCCAGAAAACGTTCCGTGGATGGTCAAAAGCCTTTGACCAGACAGAAACAGCATGGAGGGGTATTTTCATAAGGACACTACACGAAAGAGGGGCATAGCTAAGCGCTCTAGGACACTAGACGAAAGAGGGGTATAGCTGAGCACTCTTTTTATTTAGGGGTAAAGATGAGACCGGCAGAAATTAGAGGTGGGAATAGAATTGGCCCAAAATTATATAAAAAACTAAAAAGATCATATCATTCAGATGAAGAACCATACCTTATGAATCATTAGTTTTTTTTGTTTCCCAGGTGATACATCAGTGCCACTTGATAACTGAGTGCTTTCCGTTTTTGATGATGAAAGATTCTGTGAAGAACATACATGATAAACTCAGATACTAGAAAAATAATCACACCAAAACTGCAATACAAAAATCAACCCAGAACATAGAAGTATCCTTGGTTGTAACCAAGCTCTAACATAAACTTTGGCCCTTATTTGTGTGGTTGTCAAATTTTGTCCATTTGCCTATGCTAGTTCATTTTTTTCTTGCCTACATGATTAAGCAAAACCTTGGCCAGCTTAAAAAATTGTAGGGTAGACTTAGGGATGTAAACGGATCGGATTGGATAATGCTTTTACCATATCCTTACCATAATTTTTTTTGTCGAATTCGGATCAGAGCGAATAATGATCGGATGCGGATTTGAATGCGGACTATATCAAATTACGGATTCGGAGCGGATTCGGACCAGAAACAGACAAAAAAATATTGATGTAGATATTTTTCATAATATATTTCTACATGTGATCTATACAGAGAAGAACAATACGTATATAAGTAACCAAGCAGTTTTTAATTACTGCTTATAATGGGATTACTAGCTTACAAGCTGCAACAAGCATGACCGCCGGTTCTTGTACGTGCATGTTTTAGTACAGTACGTGTTCTTAATGGGATTATTAGGTTACATCACAGATTTATATAATTATGTTGTTCTCTAATCTACAATAAAATTGGTTTAAATAATAGCTAGGTTAACTACTAAGTAGTACAGCACGCTGTTCTTAAGTTTATTGGCTGTGCTTGTACGTGCATGTAAGATGCTAATAAGGAATTAGTTATATTATATTTATATGTGATTCTAAAAAGTGGACTATTTGTGTATTTGGGCTAGACTTATCGAATAATCCTATTTGACAATGTCGGATAATCCTAAAAAAATATTGGATAATCCTAAAAAAATACCGAATACATGTAAAAGGTGGGTTATACCGAAGATACTGTTTTCGTGTCATCTTCATTGGTGCTTGCATTTGCATCACTTGTTGCAGGAGCCTTTGTACTAACACCTTCAGCGAAACCATATTCTTCACACTTCGAATGCCAAGCATCTGCACATAATGATAAGTTCTTAATGCACCGGATAACCTAGTGCCAAATAATATGAGCTTCCAACTTTCTACGTACTCAAAATGAATCATCATTTTAACAATTTGGGATCAATGAGAAAGCAGAAGGGATACCTGATCCCTGAACCGCTAGCCCAAGGCCCACTCGAGAGGAGAGAAAGGAATTATGAGAACTAAACTGCATAAAATGAATAAATCAGAAATGTGAAGGTCATGACTATACAGAATTGAGTTTATACTTGCATATTTAGATGGTACACGACATTAAGGAATACCTCCAGAATTATTTTAACTTCACTAATTGAGAAATTGTAGGTGTTGATATTTTTCATATAAATATGGTCAAACTTTATGAAGTTTGACTTCAGACAAATCTTATATGCGGACTAAAAAGGACCGGAGGGAGTACCATATCATCTGAAGTGATGTCTGCTTCTATTTGATCAGACATAACTTTGAGAGCATTGTCATTTTTTAACTCAGCTAATTTGGCGTACCTGGAGAATGGAACATAGCAAATGGACAAGTTAACTATAATTAAGTGTGAAAAGTGATAATAAAACAGAGAGAGATTAAGCTACCAACTTGCGAGGAAGCATGTCGAAGAGGCTAACCAGCCTTCGAGATGCATATGCACTCAGCCTATGCGCATGAGGTCCCATGATTGCTAGAATTACAAGACAGTTTGTGTGAAGGTAGACATCCTGCAAGTATAGATAAGCTTGCCATTAGACAGTTACGAACCAGAAGTAGTTTCACGTGCAAAAGGAAACTTGTACTGAGGTATGATCAGAAGTCCTCCTTGCAAATGGAAACTTCCACGTAGGCAAGTGTGACATGCATCATGAAAGAATTCATTAAATAAACTAAACCTAGTTAATTTTCTTACCAATTTGTGCACACTAGCATTGAAGGTTGAATCTTGACTGAGTATCAGGAGAGTTATCAACAGCATGTAGATCTGATTGGAAGTCTTCCTTGATGCATCGTAGAGCATTTCAAAGATAGGCATAAGCTGTCGACAAAATCAAAACTATAATAACTCACAATATTGGGGAGAAACAACTCAGGCAGTCGATAAATGGTACTCCCTCCGTAAACTAATATAAGAGCGTTTAGATCACTACTTTAGTAATCTAAACGCTCTTATATTAGTTTACAGAGGGAGTATTTGCTAATATATGTAATCAAAGGCTACCTTGCATGTAAAGTATGTGTTGGATCATTACTTTAGATATTACTCCTAATAATGTTTCATGTTGACTGAGATAGAGTCACTGATTTACTATGTGTTTCACCAACAGATAGAATATGCCAATTCATGGAAGTATAGAAAAAATAAGTCCTGATGCAGCTCTTACTAATGAAAAACATATTAACCACTGATATATTCTCTCACTAAAAGGGGAAAATAATTTAAATGCAACTGTCTTATTAACTCAAAGCATATTTTGTTCGACTATTAAATGCCCACATGCTCCAATGCTCCAACAAGAAGGGTTGTAAAAGTAGTTACAAGAAAACATACCAAACTATCCAAGTCTGTTCGAACCAGAACATACTCCTGAAAATCGCAGTTCCCATGGACCAGAGAATAGAGCAACAAAACTGAGCTCTCATCTTTTAAGCATCTGTATGGATAGTGGAAAAAAATGAATTACACACCACAAAGGTCTTTTGGTACATAGTAACTTACATCCTGAAACAAGATGAACATACATGATCCTCGATCTTGAATAAATAATGATAGGTCCTAGATAATGGGCCCACAGAAGATGTCAAAATATATAATTCTAAAACATTAGTTTCGAATTACTAACAGCAGTCTCATTACTACCATCAAACCCTGCTACATGACTCCATTTTGCAATGCAGCATTAACTGTTCAGTGTTATTCATAATCTATAGATCACCAAAATCATCGCTGAGTGCAGTGTTGTTTTTATCCATCAAATTTGATATTAGACCGGAATAATTGCTACATTTTCATTTGTTAAGAAAAAGGAAATAATCTCATTGTTTTCGGCCCCAGAAATATTTTGTGAAATTGTACAAATCTAATAAATAAAGTACGAGCATATCACTGAATTAGCATGATGATGTATTACTTACGTGCCAAGAGCATCAAACAGCGATGCAAAAGACAGCCTGACAACAGGTCCATTTTTAGCATTTCCCTCAACATCAGCACAATCAACTGCAGCATAATTCATTTCTGCAACTGTTTAGTGATACATATGAGTATATCAGTGCCACAATTTCTCTATATTCCAGGTGCATCTTACATTGAATATCCTTAGCATTGTTTAGCGCCTTACAATAAGGGTTCTCATGAAAAGCTGGTGCATCCTTGACATTGGTAGGGCCTGGTTGGTTAGTATACTAAGGTTACCAGCATTTGCCACACTTATTTATGCCAAACATGACTAAGGTTAGGCGATCAAAATGGGTGCCACACTTTGCTAAACTTGGGACGATCAAAATGGGTGCCACACATTGACAGGCTAAGGTAAACTTGTCAGACCCGTGTTGCAGGAAAGGAATATTGTTACAAGTGTGGCTCTGAACCAAACATGTGATTAAGGGGTTCTGTTCCCAGCCAAAGCCTGCAATGCCTAATCCTAGGCACGCAACAATTGCTTATGTGGGTATTTTGGTTGGTGCCACAGTTGTGCCTTGCCACCTCACATTCAGTCAAAACTTACCGACTTGTGGTGTGGCAAAGGGTGGCATGGTTAGTCAATCAAACAACCAGGCCCTGAATTTTGGCATATAATAAAGTAGTCACAATTGTTGGGGAACGTAGCAATAATTTAAAATTTTCCTACGTGTCACCAAGACCAATCTAGGAGATGCTAGCAACGAGAGAGAGGAAGTGCATCTTCATACCCTTGAAGATCGCTAAGCGGAAGCGTTACAAGAACGCGGTTGATGGAGTCGTACTCGCGGCGATTCAAATCGCGGAAGATCCGATCTAGCGCCGAACGGACGGCGCCTCCGCGTTCAACACACGTACAGCCCGGGGACGTCTCCTCTTTCTTGATCCAGCAAGGGGAGAGGAGAAGCTGAGGGAGAACTCCAGCAGCACGACGGCATGGTGGCAATGGAGCTCGTGGTTCTCCGGCAGGGCTTCGCTAAGCACTACGGAGGAGAAGGAGGAGGTGTATGAGGAGGGAGGGCTGCGCCAGGGAAGAGGTGCGGCTGCCCTCCCACCCCTCCACTATATATAGGGGCAAGGGGAGAGGGGGAGGCGCCCTAGGGTTTCCCCTAGGGGGCGGCGGCCAAGCAGATTGGATCTCCCTAGGGAAAATCCTAGGGAGACTTGCCCCCCAAGACAAGCAGGTGGAGGCTTGCCTCCCAAGGCAGGTGGAGGCGCCCCACCTCCCCAAGTAACGTGGGAAAGGGTGTGGGGGGCGCACCACCCCTTAGTGGGCTGGTTTGCCCCTTCCCCTTTGGCCCATGAGGCTCTCCAACACTTGCCGGGGCTCCCGAAACACCTTTCGGTCATGCTGGCCATAGCCTGGTACCCCCGGAACACTTCCGGACTCTAATACCCTTCGTCCAATATATCGATCTTCACCGCCGGACCATTCCGGAACTCCTCGTGATGTCCGGGATCTCATCCGGGACTCCGAACAACCTTCGGTAACCACATACTATTTCCCATAACAACTCTAGTGTCACCGAACCTTAAGTGTGTAGACCCTACGGGTTCGGGAACCATGCAGACATGATCGAGACACCTCTCCGGCCAATAACCAATAGCGGGATCTAGATACCCATATTGGCTCCCACATGTTCCACGATGATCTCATCGGATGAACCACGATGTCGGGGATTCAATCAATCCCGTATACAATTCTCTTTGTCTATCGGTATGTTACTTGCCCGAGATTCGATCGTCGGTATCCCAATACCTCGTTCAATCTTGTTACCGGCAAGTCTCTTTACTCGTTCCGTAATGCATGATCCCGTGACTAACTACTTAGTCACATTGAGCTCATTATGATGATGCATTACCGAGTGAGCCCAGAGATACCTCTCCGTCATACGGAGTGACAAATCCCAGTCTCGATTCGTACCAACCCAATAGACACTTTCGGAGATACCTGTAGTGTACCTTTATAGCCACCCAGTTACGTTGTGACGTTTGGTACACCCAAAGCATTCCTACGGTATCCGGGAGTTGCACAATCTCATGGTCTAAGGAAATGATACCTGACATTAGAAAAGCTCTTAGCAAACGAACTACACGATCTTGTGCTATGCTTAGGATTGGGTCTTGTCCATCACATCATTCTCCTAATGATGTGGTCCCGTTATCAATGACATCCAATGTCCATGGTCAGGAAACCATAATCATCTATTGATCAACGAGCTAGTCAACTAGAGGCTTACTAGGGACATGTTGTGGTCTATGTATTCACACATGTATTACGGTTTCCAGTTAATACAATTATAGCATGAACAATATACAATTATCATCAACAAGGAAATACAATAATAACCATTTTATTATTGCCTCTAGGGCATATTTCCAACAGCCTCCCACTTGCACTAGAGTCAATAATCTAGTTCACATCACTATGTGATTGTAATGGATCCAACACCCATGGGGTTTGTTCATATCTCGCTTGTGAGAGAGGTTATTAGTCAACGGGTCTGAACCTTTCAGATCCGTGTGTGCTTTACAAATCTCTATGTCATCTTGTAGATACAGCTACCACGCGCTACTTGGAGCTATTCCAAATAAGTGCTCTACTATACGAATCCGGTTTACTACTCAGAGTCATCCGGATTAGTGTCAAAATTTGCATCGACGTAACCCTTTACGACGAACTCTTTTACCACCTCCATAATTGAGAAAATTCCTTAGTCCACTAGTTACTAAGGATAAGTTCGACCGCTGTCATGTGATCCATTCCTGGATCACTATTGTACCCCTTGACTAACTCATGGCAAGGCACACTTCAGGTGCGGTACACAGCATAGCATACTGTAGAGCCTACGTCTTAAGCATAGGGGACGACCTTCGTCCTTTCTCTCTCTTCTGCCGTGGTCAGGTCTTGAGTCTTACTCAATACTCACACCTTGTAACACAGCCAAGAACTCCTTCTTTGCTGATCTATTTTGAACTCCTTCAAAATCTTGTCACGGTATGTATCCATTTGAAAGTATTATTAAGCGTTTTTGATCTATCCTTATAGATCTTGATGCTCAATGTTCAAGTAGCTTAATCCAGGTTTTCCAGAAATTCTACATCATTTCTGATCAACAATATGTTAACAACATATACTCATCAAAAATTCTATAGTGCTCCCACTCACTTCTTTGGAAATACAAGTTTCTCATAAACTTTGTATAAACCCAAAATCTTTGATCATCTCATCAAAGCGTACATTCCAACTCCGAGATGCTTACTCCGGTCCTTAGAAGGATTGCTGGAGCTTTGCATACTTGTTAGCATCTTTCAGGATTGACAAAACCTTCTGGTTGTATCACATACAACCTTTCCTCAAGAAAATCGTCGAGGAAACAATGTTTTTTGACATCCTATCTGCAAGATTTCATAAATAATGCAGTAACTGCTAATATAATTCCAACAGACTCTTAGCATCGCTACGAGTGAGAAAATCTCATCGTAGTCAACTCCTTAAACTTGTCGGAAAACATCTTAACGACAAGTCGAGCTTTCTTAATGGTGACACTTACCATCATTGTCCGTCTTCCTTTTAAAATCCATCTGCACCCAACAGCCTTACGACCATCAAGTAGTTCTTCCAAAATCTATACTTTGTTTTATACATGGATCCTCTCTCGGATGTTATGGCCTCGAGCCATTCGTCGGAATCTCGGCCCACCATTGTTTCTCCATAGCTCGTAGGTTCATTGTTGTCTAGCAACATGACTTCCAAGACAGGATTACGTACCACTCTGAGGTAGTACGCATCCTTGTCGTCCTACGAGGTTTGGTAGTGACTTGATCCGAAGTTTCATGATCGCTGTCATAAGCTTCCACTTCAATTGGTGTAGGTGCCACAAGAACAACTTCTTGTGCCCTGCTACACACTAGTTGAAGTGACGGTTCAATAACCTCATCAAGTCTCCACCATCCTCCCACTCAATTCTTTCGAGAGAAAATTTTCCTCGAGAAAGGACCCGTTTCTAGAAACAATCACTTTTGCTTCCAGATCTAAAATAGGAGGTATACCCAACTGTTTTGGGTATTCTATGAATATGCATTTATCCGCTTTGGGTTCGAGCTTATCAGCCTGAAACTTTTTCACATAAGCGTCGCAGCCCCAAACTTTTAAGAAACGACAGCTTAGGTTTCTCTAAACCATAGTTCATATGGTGTCATCTCAACGGAATTGCGTGGTGCCCTATTTAAAGTGAATGCGGTTGTCTCTAATGCCTAACCCATAAACGATAGTGTAATTCGATAAGAGACATCATGGTATGCACCATATCCAATAGGGTGCAGTTATGATGTTCGGACACACCATCACACTATGGTGTTCCAGGCGGTATTAGTCGTGAAACAATTTCCACAATTTCTTAATTGTGTGCCAAACTCGTAACTCAGATATTCATCTCTATGATCATATCACAGACATTTTATCCTCATGTCACGACGATCTTCAACTTCACTCTGAAATTACTTGAACCTTTCAATAATTCAGACTTGTGTTTCATCAAGTAAATATACTCAGCATCTACTCAAATCATCTGTGAAGCAAGAACATTACGATATCCACTGCATGCCTCAGCACTCATTGGACTGCACACATCAAAATGCATTACTTCCAACAAGTTGCTTTCTTGTTCCATCTTACTGAAAACGAGGCCTTTCAGTCATCTTGCCCATGTGGTATGATTTGCATGTCTCAAGTGATTCAAAATCAAGTGAGTCCAAACGATCCATCTGTATGGACTTTCTTCATGCATATATACTAATAGACATGGTTCGCATGTCTCAATCTTTTCAAAAACGAGTGAGTCCAAAGATCCATCAACATGGAGCTTCTTCATGCGTTTTATACCAATATGACTCAAGTGGCAGTGCCACAAGTATGTGGTACTATCATTACTATCTTATATCTTTTGGCATGAACATGTGTATCACTACGATCGAGATTCAATAAACCATTCATTTTAGGTGCAAGACCATTGAAGGTATTATTCAAATAGACAGAGTAACCATTATTCTCCATAAATGAATAACCGTATTTGTGATAAACATAATCCAATCATGTCTATGCTCAACGCAAACACCAAATAACAATTATTTAGGTTTAACACCAATCTCGATGGTAGAGGGAGCATGCGATGCTTGATCACATCAACCTTGGAAACACTTCCAACACATATCGTCATCTCACCTTTAGCTAGTCTCCGTTTATTCCGTAGCCTTTTATTTCGAGTTACCAACACTTAGCAACCGAACCGGTATCTAATACCCTGGTGCTACTAGGAGTACTAGTAAAGTACACATTAATATAATGTATATCCAATATACTTCTGTCGACCTTGCCTACCTTCTCATCTACCAAATATCTAGGGTAGTTCTGCTTCAGTGACCGTTCCCCTCATTACAGAAGCACTTAGTCTCGGGTTTGGGTTCAACCTTGGGTTTCTTCACTAGAGGAGCAACTGATTTGCCGTTTCGTGAAGTATCCCTTCTTTCCCTTGCCCTTCTTGAAACTAGTGGTTTTACTAACCATCAACAATTGATGCTCCTACTTGATTTCTACTTTCGCTGTGTCAAACATCGCGAGTTGCTCAAGGATCATCATGTCTATCCCTGATATGTTATAGTTCATCACGAAGCTCCAGTAGCTTGGTGGCAGTGACTATGGAGAACCATCACTATCTCATCTGGAAGATTAACTCCCACTTGATTCAAGCGATTGTAGTACTCAGACAATCTGAGCACATGCTCAACGATTGAACTTTTCTCCCTTAGTTTGCCGGCTTAAGAAACTTGTCAGAGGTCTCATACCTCTTGACGTGGGCACGAGCCTAAAATCCCAATTTCAGCTCTTGGAACATCTCATATGTTCCGCGACGTTTCAAAATGTCTTCGGTGCCTCAATTCTAAACCGTTCAACATTACGCACTGAACTATCACGTAGTCATCAAAACGTGTATGTCAGATGTTCGCAACATCCACAAACGACGCTCGAGGTTCAGCACACCGAGCGGTGCATTAAGGACATAAGCCTTCTGTGCAGCAATGAGGACAATCCTCAGTTTACGGACCCAGTCCGCATAATTGCTACTATCAACTTTCAACTAAATTTTCTCTAGGAACATATCTTAAACGGTAGAACTAAAGCGTAAGCTACGACATAATTTGCAAAAACCTTTTGACTATGTTCATGATAATTAAGTTCATCTAATTATTTAATGAACTCCCACTCAGATAGACATCCCTCTAGTCATCTAAGTGATACATGATCTGAGTCAACTAGGCCATGTCCGATCATCACGTGAGACGGACTAGTCATCATCGGTGAACATCTCCATGTTGATCGTATCTACTATACGACTCATGTTCGACCTTTCGGTCTCTTGTGTTCCGAGGCCATGTCTGTACATGCTAGGCTCGTCAAGTCAACCTAAGTGTTTCGCATGTGTAAATCTGGCTTACACCCGTTGTATGCGAACGTTAGAATCTATCACACCCGATCATCACGTGGTGCTTCAAAACAACGAACCTTCGCAACGGTGCACAGTTAGGGGAAACACGTCTCTTGAAATTTTAGTGAGGGATCATCTTATTTATGCTACCGTCGTTCTAAGCAAATAAGATGTAAACATGACAAACATCACATGCAAATCATAAAGTGACATGATATGGCCAATATCATCTTGCGCCTTTGATCTCCATCTTCGAGGCGCGGCATGATCACCTTCGTCACCGGCATGACACCATGATCTCCATCATCGTGTCTTCATGAAGTTGTCTCGCCAACTATTACTTCTACTACTATGGCTAACGGTTAGCAATAAAGTAAAGTAATTACATGGCGTTTTCATTGACACGCAGGTCATACAATAAATTAAGACAACTCCTATGGCTCCTGCCGGTTGTCATACTCATCGACATGCAAGTCGTGATTCCTATTACAAGACCATGATCAATCTCATACATCACATATATAATTCATCACATCCTTTTGGCCATATCACATCACATAGCATACCCTGCAAAAACAAGTTAGACGTCCTCTAATTGTTGTTGCATGTTTTACGTGGCTGCTATGGGTTTCTAGCAAGAACGTTCCTTACCTACGCAAAAGCCACAACGGTGATATGCCAATTGCTATTTACCCTTCATAAGGACCCTCTTCATCGAATCCGATCCGACTAAAGTGGGAGAGACAGACACCCGCTAGCCACCTTATGCATCAAGTGCATGTCAGTCGGTGGAACCTGTCTCACGTAAGAGTACGTGTAAGGTCGGTCCGGGCCGCTTCATCCCACAATGCCGCCGAATCAAGATAAGACTAGTAACGGCAAGCAAGTTGAACAAATCATCGCCCACAACTACTTTGTGTTCTACTCGTGCATAGAATCTACGCATACACCTAGCTCATGATGCCACTGTTGGGGAACGTAGCAATAATTCAAAATTTTCCTACGTGTCACCAAGACCAATCTAGGAGATGCTAGCAACGAGAGAGAGGGAGTGCATCTTCATACCCTTGAAGATCACTAAGCGGAAGCGTTACAAGAACGCTGTTGATGGAGTCGTACTCGCGGCGGTTCAAATCGCGGAAGATCCGATCTAGCGCCGAACGGACGGCGCCTCCGCGTTCAACACACGTACAGCCCAGGGACGTCTCCTCCTTCTTGATCCAGCAAGGGGAGAGGAGAAGCTGAGGGAGAACTCCAGCAGCACGACGGCATGGTGGCAATGGAGCTCGTGGTTCTCCGGCAGGGCTTCGCTAAGCACTACGGAGGAGAAGGAGGAGGTGTATGAGGAGGGAGGGCTGTGCCAGGCAAGAGGTGCGGCTGCCCTCCCACCCCTCCACTATATATAGGGGCAAGGGGAGAGGGGGAGGCGCCCCAGGGTTTCCCCTAGGGGGCGGCGGCCAAGCAGATTGGATCTCCCTAGGGAAAATCCTAGGGAGACTTGCCCCCCAAGACAAGCAGGTGGAGGCTTGCCTCCCAAGCCAGGTGGAGGCGCCCCACCTCCCCAAGTAACGTGGGAAAGGGTGTGGGGGGCGCACCACCCCTTAGTGGGCTGGTTTGCCCCTTCCCCTTTGGCCCATGAGGCCCTCCAACACTTGCCGGGGCTCCCGAAACACCTTTCGGTCATGCTGGCCATAGCCTGGTACCCCCGGAACACTTCCGGACTCTAATACCCTTCGTCCAATATATCGATCTTCACCGCCGGACCATTCCGGAACTCCTCGTGATGTCCGGGATCTCATCCGGGACTCCGAACAACCTTTGGTAACCACATAATATTTCCCATAACAACTCTAGCGTCACCGAACCTTAAGTGTGTAGACCCTACGGGTTCGGGAACCATGCAGACATGACCGAGACACCTCTCCGGCCAATAACCAATAGCGGGATCTGGATACCCATATTGGCTCCCACATGTTCCACGATGATCTCATCGGATGAACCACGATGTCGGGGATTCAATCAATCCCGTATACAATTCTCTTTGTCTATCGGTATGTTACTTGCCCGAGATTCGATCGTCGGTATCCCAATACCTCGTTCAATCTCGTTACCGGCAAGTCTCTTTACTCGTTCCGTAATGCATGATCCCGTGACTAACTACTTAGTCACATTGAGCTCATTACGATGATGCATTACCGAGTGGGCCCAGAGATACCTCTCCGTCATACGGAGTGACAAATCCCAGTCTCGATTCGTACCAACCCAACAGACACTTTCGGAGATACCTGTAGTGTACCTTTATAGCCACCCAGTTACGTTGTGACGTTTGGTACACCCAAAGCATTCCTACGGTATCCGGGAGTTGCACAATCTCATGGTCTAAGGAAATGATACCTGACATTAGAAAAGCTCTTAGCAAACGAACTACACGATCTTGTGCTATGCTTAGGATTGGGTCTTGTCCATCACATCATTCTCCTAATGATGTGATCCCGTTATCAATGACATCCAATGTCCATGGTCAGGAAACTATAACCATCTATTGATCAACGAGCTAGTCAACTAGAGGCTTACTAGGGACATGTTGTGGTCTATGTATTCACACATGTATTACGGTTTCCAGTTAATACAATTATAGCATGAACAATAGACAATTATCATGAACAAGAAAATACAATAATAACCATTTTATTATTGCCTCTAGGGCATATTTCCAACAACAATAAAGGTGTAAAATGGCCTAGCATCATCTATTATAACATAAATCTCAGATATGATTACTACCAAATAAGTCAATACATTATGAGCAAAAAATTATCCATAAGATGAAAATGTTCAGAGTATTGATATCACGTGAGTGAGTTGCATTCACATGATCACGTGAGTGAGTTGCATTCACATGACGTCAATCGTGAGGATACATAAACTATAAGCATGTCCTGTGGAAAATATAACCCGCATTACCAGCTGCTGAACCAACTCGTTGCATAACACCAGGCCCACCATCATCAGAGAAAACAGGGTGTGAACCATTTGAAGGAATTTGTGGCCGTCTTACAAAATTAAGTAGCAACTTTTGAACAACGGAAGCTACTATGGAAGCATCCTGCAGAAGACAGATGTGGCAAAGGAACACATCCCCAATTTAGCTCAATAATATCTGTAAATAAATCATCATGCATAATGCATCAGCAGATTCCATTTTTACCTGAAGCATAGCCGCATCAATGAAAGGATGCACATCTTTTGGTTCTGGAGATGGTCCAGAACATAACTGAGTCGACAAAAGGACTAGCATCAAGTTTAGAAGCTCCTGATGTAGGTAGCATGACTCCGGACTGCATATAGAGATATTAAAGCAGTGGAATTCAAATGGCAAATAAGAATTCTAAAAATGAAAAACTAGATAGATATACACCATCCATCAAGATACCTTATATCTACACTACCAATGTAGTTCGGCACCCCTTTCATCAGAAAATACTCCACACTTTGGTCTAGGAGGAGCATGGAAATATGAAATATCATTAGAGTTTACTATATCAGACATACAACAAACAATTGTAGAGCATTTGGAATTTTAATTATCATTTACCAGAAGGAAAATTTTCCAGCCCCTTTTCATCTTTGTTCGTGTCAAGGCATAGCTCTTGCCAATTATCTGCCTTGGCGTTCTCAGTAATGAGCTTGAGAAATATGGATGAGATGTAGGCAGCATTAATAGCCTTTCTATAGACGCTAGAAGATACAGAAGAAGCCGATGTGCACTCTTGCAAACACCAAACCAAATGGATCAAGATCTTTGCAAGATGCGTCGTATGGTAGTTGTTTTGTGCTGCACATACACATAACCCAGACTGTCAGACCAATGAGCCAAAGACAATTATGATTTAAGTACAGGAACTATAATACAAATTCTGTCAAAGCATTGGAACCATAAGGTTAACACTTAACAATTGATATAATCAAGTAAAATATTTAGGGATGAACTATAGCGCGACGGCATGGCGTGATGCGCGCCATACCGCGTGATATGCCCGCATCACTTTGCGTCATTCACATCACAGCCATGCACTCAGCCGTGTGGGGCCTGATCGCACGTGCCGAGCACACCACACTGTGCAAAGGGGCAGCGAACATTCACGCCCTAAAAATATCAAAATATTTATATCATGCAAGTGGCTCCGATAACATGAAACTACTTAGAAAGATTGGGTTGGTGATTGTGGTATGACACGCCTTTCCCCTTTCAGCTTCCCAGAAAATATCTAACATGTTGCACTTCTATCCATATCAATGTACATAAAAGTGTTAAGTGGAAGGTAGGCATACCATACTAACAGGTAGTTAAACATACAACTCAAGCATCCATAGGATATGCCTACCTTCCATTTTAACATTCTGAACACAACAAACAGCAGATGGACAAAAATGTGAGTCATAATATACACATTTAACTACCAAAAATAACCTATGGGCAGATGTTGACAAAGGCCCACGTACATAAGTGATTCCTTCATAATCTCATAACTCCCCCCACCCCCCCCCCCAACTGAATTCCAGCTATGGGGCCCGTGACATCCAATAAAATCACAACACATCAGCTTTTTTCTTAGAAGTCCCGTAGGCTCTTCTTAGGTGTAGCATTGCTCTTTAACTACCTAATAATATTCTATCTTGTTTACTACAAACCAGACTAAGTTCAAAAAAATCATCGATTCCATCACACAGGCCAATTCACCAATGAAGTCCCTCACTGCTGGCAACATGAATCGCAAATGCAGGTCTCAAGCCCCTAGTTTACGCATTGATGCTTCACCAGAGAGTTAAACTCTGGAACCAACAGATTATTGCAATGTTCACTACACTATAACAAGCACTTAAATCCTTCGCCCTAACTACAATTAGCCAAATCATCTATTTGCATTGTCACCCACCATAAAGAATTTCAGGACAAGAATCCATAATTTGCCTTTCTTACTGAAAAGGTTAATGTGGGTTTCTCTCTTGTTCAACAAAGTACCCAAGCACTAAATTAAAGTAGGCCCGGGAACACTCATGGTATAAATTAAAATTACAAAAGTTTCATATATTGCAACGCACTAAGCTCAGTCATCCTTGATCACACAGTAAACTCGGTCGGGCAAATGCATGCCTTGTTTCCTTCCAATCTACTAAGCTCGCCACCTAAATTCCCATTCTAAGCACCAATGCAGGTCGCAGTCAGACAGAAATCAACGCCCCTAAAGACACAATAAACGCGGCAAAAGCGCCCGAAATGCCACATCAACCCTGCCATCTCACCTCAACGCAGCACATAACCGTGCGAGAGACCCACAGCCGCGCACGCATAAATCACATGATCCGCATTGCCCCCGCAGATCAACCCCCACAAAACAGAAAGTAATCACCACCTGAAGCAACAGCGAGAACGGGGGGAAACAGAAACGATCAGAGCTACCGCAGGGGGGAGGCGTGGCGTGGATCTCGAGCCGTCGGTCCTTACCGAAGGGGTGGCAGGCCTGCAGCACGCGGTCCCGCAGCCCCTGCAGGGTGAGGGGCAGCTCGAGCAGCTGCCTCCAGAACTCGGAGGAGATCGGGTAGGCCTTGTCACCGACGAGCGCGGCGAACATCTGCTCCGCCGCCCCCAGCGATGCGGAGCCCGCCTCGCGCAGCCTCGGCATCGAGGGCGCCTCCCCCGGCGACGCGGAGCCCGCCTCGCCCAGCCTCGGCGTCGACGGCACCGCCCCCATTGGATCTGAGAGGGCGCCGCCGAGCGCGTTGTGCTCGGCGGGGGAACTAGGGTTTGACGGGGGCGGGGATTGTGCGAGGGAAAATGGCAAAAGTGGAGGCGGGACGACGCGAAGGTTTTAGATGGAGACTTCGGGCGGAAGGAAGGGGAGGAGGAAGAGGGGAAGGGGCGCCGGTCGGGTTTGGGAGGTTTTGATGGGAGTAAGGATGGACTGAACTGCCCATGGGTTCTCATCGAGACCCGGGAGGTGCGTGGCTTGGCATGTCTGGAACGGGAGGGACCGAACGGTCTTTTGCCGGGGCTCGTGGGGGTGCCTGCCGTCGGTGGAGGTGGTGGAACATTCGGGACGGTGGAGGCTGGAGGGAAGGGGACGGACGGGGGTGGTGCGAGGTGCGACGCGCACCCCGACGCTTTGGGCGTGTCGCACTTCGTCGCTTCGTGCCAAACTTCTGGTTTGGCCGTTTGGCTTGCTTTTGTTTGCTGGCTTCAATTTTCGCTTTTGTAGGAGTAAATTGCCGAAAACCATCATTACTACGTCGCGCAATGCGAAAGACCACAGTTTTTATAAAAGTTTGCTAAAAGCACTAAACGCTCGACTAAGAGCCGTTTAATGCAAAATATGACATGTTGGACCCGCTGTCAATGCTGAAGTGGCATCAAAATCAAACGCGTTTGCTGGATCGTTGAGTTATCAAAGGGCCCACCCGACAGTAGACTCCAAGGACACTTGACCGATGCATTTTATCGAGCATGTCGTGGGCAGCACGTCCACCGCAGCACACTCGACCACTGGGGCTGCTCCCACCGGCATGCTCGCCATCGGAGCACCGCCCCACCGCTGACCCTCCCTCTAATCCTTGCTTGCCGAGCCCGAGCCCTGCTCTGCTGGATTCGGCCGTCCACCCGGCCGCCGCCGCAGCTCCTAGCGTGGACGATACCAAAGACCGTCGCCGCTGCGAGCTTTTGAGCTGGTTGTTGACGGCTTAGGGCGGCTTTTCGATGTTTCTCCTCTGCCTTACATGCACTTCGGGGCGATCGAGTTCGCTTTTTAGTGAGCAGCGAGAGACCGAAGACGGTCTTCCTCGACTCATATCGCATCGCGAGAAGATATGCACGGATCAACGCACAGAGGGAGAGGGCCGGGACTTCCTCGACCTACAAGCCCTCCCATGAGTCCACGGTAAACATGATCTTTCCGGCGACCAAAACACACCGAAAATCATAAGCTCACACACCGTGCGATCTATGCGGCGGAGAAAGCAACCAGCGAGCCCCTCCTTGGTCTGAGGAGACGGTGACGTTCAGCATCAACGATCTCACCGAAAACATTGCTCACCCAAGCAAACATGCCTTGATGGTAGATCCAATCGTCAGGGGCCGCCGCCTCCCACGTGTCCTTATGGACAGGGGGAAGTGGTCTCAACCTCGAGCAATCTTCGCCGACAGTTTGAGCAAGATGGGAGTCTCCCTATTCGGCCTGCAAAGGTTGGATGCAGGCTTCCACGGCTGCGTACCAGGACGTCCAGTCCGCCCTCTGGGGCGGATTGAGCTCGAGATCGTCTTCGGTGATGAGGACAACTTTCGCATCGAGTCACTCCAATTCAAGGTCAACCCTTTCCACAGCGGCTACAACGCCATCTTCGCTAGGCCGGCGTACTGATGACCCACAAGTATAGGGGATCAATTGTAGCTCTTTTCGATAAGTAAGAGTGTCGAACCCAACAAGAAGCAGAAGGAAATGACAAGTAGTTTTCAGTCAGATAATGTCTGCAGGTGTTGAAATTGTAAGTAGCAGAGTAGTTTGATAGCAAGATAATTTGTAACGACCAAGTACCGGTAATAGTAACAAAAGTGCAGCAAGGTAGCCCAATCCTTTTGAGGCAAAAGGACAGGCTAAAACGGTCTCTTATGATAAGCAAAGTGTTCTTGAGGGTACACAGGAATTTCATCTAGTCACTTTCATCATGTTGGTTTAATTCGTATTCGGTACTTTGATAATATTTGATATGTGGGTGGGGTGGTGCTTAGGTGCTGTTCTTACTTGAACAACCTCCTACTTATGATTAACCCTCCCGCAAGCATCGACAACTACGAGAAAAGTATTAAGAATAAATTCTAACCATAACATTAAACTTTTGGATCCAATTGGTTCCTTACGGAATAGTGTATAAACTGGGATTTAAGCTTCTGTCACTCTCGCAACCCATCATCTAATTGCTACTCCACAATGCATTCCCTTTGGCCCAAATATGGTGAAGTGTCATATAGTCGATGTTCACATGACACCACTAAGGGAATCACAACATACATACTATCAAAATATCGAACACATATCAAATTCACATGATTACTTGCAACATGATTTCTCCCGTGACCTCAAGAACAAAAGTAACTAATCACAAATGATAATCATGCTCAAGATCAGAGGGGTATTAAATAGCATATTGGATCTGAACATATAATCTTCCACCAAATAAACCATATAGTAATCAACTACAAGATGTAATCAACACTACTAGTCACTCACAAGCACCAATCTATAGTTCTGGTAACAAGATTGAACACAAGAGATGAACTAGGGCTTGAGATGAGATGGTGTTGTTGAAGATGTTGATCGAGATTTCCCTCGCCAAGATGGGAGAGTTGTTGGTGATGATGATGACGATGATTTCTATTAGGGAACATAGTAATTTCAAAAAAATTCCTACGCACTGGTACGTCTCCAACGTATCTATAATTTTTGATTGTTCCATGCTATTATATTACCTGTTTTGAATGTTTATGGGCTTTACTTTACACATTTATATCATTTTTGGGACTAACCTGCTAACCGGAGGCCCAGCCCGTATTGCTGTTTTTTTTTGCCTATTCAGTATTTCAAGAAAAGGAATATCAAAAGGAGTCCAAACGGAATGAAACCTTCGGGAGCGTTATTTTTGGAACGAACGTGATCCAGAGGACTTGGAGTGCACGTCAAGAAGATATTGAGGAGGCCACGAGGGTGGAGGGCGCGCCCCCTGTCTCGTGGGCCCCTCGGGCGTCCACCGACCTACTTCTTCCTCCTATATATACCCACGTACCCCGAAAACATCAGAGGCGACCACGAAAAACTATTTCCACCACCGTAACCTTCTGTATCCGCGAGATCTCATCTTGGAGCCTTCGCCGGTGCTCCGCCGGAGGGGGAATCGACCACGGAGGGCTTGTACATCAACACCATAGCCCTCCGATGAGTTGTGAGTAGTTTACCACAGACCTTTGGGTCCATAGTTATTAGATAGATGGCTTCTTCTCTCTCTTTGAATCTCAATACAAAGTTCTCCTCGATCTGCTAGGAGATCTATTCGATGTAACTCTTTTTGCGGTGTGTTTGTCGAGATCCGATGAATTATGGGTTTATGATCAAGTTTATCTATGAGAAATATTTGAATCTCTTCTGAATTCTTTTATATGTGATTAAGTTATCTTTGCAAGTCTCCGAATTATCAGTTTGGTTTGGCCTACTAGATTGATCTTTCTTGCAATGGGAGAAGTGCTTAGCGTTGGGTTCAATCTTGCGGTGTCCTTTCCCAGTGACAATAGGGGCAGCAAGGCACGTATTGTATTGTTACCATCGAGGATAAAAAGATGGGGTTTATATCATATTGCATGAGTTTATCCCTCTAAATCATGTCATCTTTCTTAATGCGTTACTCTGGTCTTATGAACTTAATACTCTAGATGCATGCTGGATAGCGGTCGATGTGTGGAGTAATAGTAGTAGATGCAGGCAGGAGTCGGTCTACTTGTCACGGACGTGATGCCTATATACATGATCATGCCTAGATAATCTCATAATTCGCTTTTCTATGAATTGCTCGACAGTAATTTGTTCACCCACCGTAATACTTATGCTATCTTGAGAGAAGCCACTAGTGAAACCTATGGCCCCCGGGTCTATCTTTTATCATATAAGTTTGCTATTTACTTTTATTCGCATCTTTATTTTTCCAATCTATATTATCAAATACCAAAAATATATTTATCTTATCATATTATCTCTATCAGATCTCACTTTCGCAAGTGGCCGTGAAGGGATTGGCAACTCCTTTATTGCGTTGGTTGCAAGTTCTTTGTTTGTTTGTGTAGGTGCGTGGGACTTTTGAGGAGCCTCCTACTGGATTGATACCTTGGTTCTCAAAAACTGAGGGAAATACTTACGCTACTGTGCTGCATCACCCTTTCCTCTTCAAGGAAAACCAACGCAAGCTCAAGACGTAGCAAGAAGGATTTCTGGCGCCGTTGCCGGGGAGGTCTTCGCTCAAGTCAAGACATACCAAGTACCCATCACAAACTCATCTCCCTCACTTTTACATTATTTGCCATTTGCCTCTCGTTTTCCTCTCCCCCACTTCACCCTTGCCGTTTTATTCGCCCTCTCTTTCCCAATCTCCTCTCTCTTTTGCTTGCTTTTTGTTTGCTCGTGTGTTGGGTCGTTTATCTTGTCGCTATGGCTAGTTCACCTATCATTATTAATACTCCCGATCATGAAGTTCTCAATTTTAAACAAAGGGAGGGAGAAAATTTAAAAGATGCTTGGCATAGAATTTGCAATGCTCAAAATAGATCTACTAGGAAGCAATCCACTTCCATTCTTCTTCGCAATTTTTATGTAGGCATTACTCCTTGGAATAGATATTTTCTTGATACCATTACCGGAGGAAACTTCTTGGGTACCCATAGTTTTGATGCCTATAATGCCATGTTAGATCTGTTTGGTCCACCCCCTCTTTTGGTTAATGGAACTGTTTTAACTTTGGAACATGTGATGCAAAGGCTTGAAATTATTGAAAGTAAAGTTGCCACTGTTGAGTTAATTGAAAATTTGGATAAAAATATCCACAATCAGATTACCCAATATGGATCTAGGGTTGGAGTTACCTTGTAATTTTTTAAAGAAAAAGAACCCTTAGTTAATGAAAGAATGGATCTTGATTCTACAAGAATTAGTAAACTGGAGGATGTTATCACCAATTTATGGTCTGCTTTTTCATCTGTGAAAAATACCTCAACTCCTCCTACTAAAATTGCCAAGGTCATGTATGTTCCTAAAAATAAGGGTGAATCTTCTAGTAAAAATAGTGCCGATCTCAAATCAATAAGTGTTCATCCCAATATTTTTGCTATCATTAAGAAACCTTTTGCTACAAATGAGTTTCTTGATGTCTTGCCTACAAGCTTAATCATTACTAAAAAGAAAGAAACTCCTAAGGATATTAAGTGCTCTATTAAAGAATTGAGTGCCAAAGATGGCACTACTTAGATCTATCCTTGTTTTTATGCCTAGCTAGGGGCGTTAAACGATAGCGCTAGTTGGGAGGCAACCCAATTTTCTTTGTGTTTTTTGTTTTTGTTTCTGTTTAGTAATAAATTTATCATCTACCTTCTGTTTAGATGTGTTTTTATATTTTAATTAGTGTTTGTGCCAAGTAGAACCTATAGGATTTTCTCGTATGATAACTATTTGATCTTGCTGAAAATTCCAGAAACTTTCTGTTCACGAAAACAATTGTTTAAAATCACCAGAACGTGATAAAAATACTGATTCCAATTGCAGTAGATCAATAAGCAAATTATCTAGGTCTTCCTATTTTGGTAGAATTGTTTGAGTTCCAGAAGTTTGCGTTAGTTACAGATTACTACAGACTGTTCTGTTTTTGACAGATTCTGTTTTCCGTGTGTTGTTTGCTTATTTTGATGCATCTATGGCTAGTAAAATAGTTTATAAACCATAGAGAAGTTGGAATATAGTAGGTTTAACACCAATATAAATAAAGAATGAGTTCATTACAGTACATTGAAGTGGTGTTTTTCTTTCTTTCGCTAACGGAGCTTACGAGATTTCTGTTGAGTTTTGTGTTGTGAAGTTTTCAAGTTTTGGGCAAAGATTTGATGGACTATGGAATAAGGAGTGGCAAGAGCCTAAGCTTGGGGATGACCATGGCACCCCAAGATATTCAAGAATAGCCAAAAGCCTAAGCTTGGGGATGCCCCGGGAAGGCATCCCCTCTTTCGTCTTCGTTTATCGGTAACTTTACTTGGAGCTATATTTTTATTCACCACATGATATGTGTTTTGCTTGGAGCGTCTTGTATGATATTAGTCTTTGCTTCTTAGTTTGCCACAATCATCCTTTCTGTACACACCTTAGTTTATTAGAATACTCTATGAGCTTCACTTATATCTTTTGAGTTAAGTAGTTTTTGCTCTAGTGCTTCACTTATATTTCTTTGAGCACGGTGGTGGCTTAATTTTGTAGAAATTGTTGATCTCTCATGCTTGACTTATATTATTTTGAGAGTCTTTTAGAACAGCATGGTATTTGCTATGGTTAAATAAAATTGGTCCTAGAATGATGAGCATCCAAGTTGGGTATAATAAAAACTATCATAGGAAGTGAATTGGATGCTATGATCAATTTGATACTTGATAATTGCTTTGAGATATGGAGGTAGTGATATTAAAGTCATGCTAGTTGGGTGATTATGAATTTAAAGAATGCTTTTGTTGAAGTTAGCAAGTCCCGTAGCATGCACGTATGGTAAAAGTTGTGTAACAAATTTGAAACATGAGGTGTTCTTAGATTGTGCATCCTTATGAGTGGCAGTCGGGGACGAGCGATGGTCTTTTCCTACCAATCTATCCCCCTAGGAGCATGCGCGTAGTGCTTAGGTTTTTGATGACTTGTAGATTTTTTGCAATAAGTATATGAGTTCTTTATGACTAATGTTGAGTCCATGGATTATACGCACTTTTACCTTTCCATCATTGCTAGCCTCTTCGGTACCGTGCATTGCCCTTTCTCACCTTGAGAGTTGGTGCAAACTTCGCCGGTGCATCCAAACCCTGTGATACGATACACTCTATCACACATAAACCTCCTTATATCTTCCTCAAAACAGCCACCGTACCTACCTATTATGGCATTTCCATAGCCATTCCGAGATATATTGCCATGCAACATTCCATCGTTCCGTTTATCATCATGACACGCATCACCATTGTCATATTGCCTTGCATGATCATGTAGTTGACATCGTATTTGTGGCAAAGCCACCATGCATAATTTTTTATACATGTCACTCTTGATTCATTGCCCATCCTGGTACACCGCCGGAGGCATTCATATAGAGTCATATCTTGTTCTAGTTTGGAGTTGTAATCCATAAGTTGTAAATAAATAGAAGTGTGATGATCATCATTATTAGAGCATTGTCCCAAATAAAAAAAAGAGAAAGGCCAAATAAAAAAAAGGAAGGCCCAAAAAAATAATATAAAAAGGGGACAATGTTACTATCTTTTTTTCGACACTTGTGCTTCAAAGTAGCACCATGTTCTTCATATAGAGTCTCATATGTTGTCACTTTCATATACTAGTGGGAATTTTTCATTATAGAACTTGGCTTGTATATTCCTACGATGGGCTTCCTCAAATGCCCTAGGTCTTCATGAGCAAGCAAGTTGGATGCACACCCACTTAGTTTCTTTTGTTGAGCTTTCATACATTATTAGCTCTAGTGCATCCATTGCATGGCAATCCCTACTCCTCATGTTGACATCAATTGATGGGCATCTCCATAGCCCGTTGATTATCCTCGTCAATGTGAGACTTTCTCTCTTTTTTGCCTTCTCCACACAATCCCCATCATTATATTCTATTCCACCCATAGTGCTATATCCATGGCTCACGCTCATGTATTGCGTGAAGGTTGAAAAGTTTGAGATTATTTAAGTACGAAACAATTGCTTGGCTTGTCATCGGGGGTGTACAAGATGGGAGCATTTTTTTGTGTGATGAAAATCAAGCATGACCTAACTATATGATTTTGTAGGGATGAACTTTCTTTAGCCATGCTATTTTGAGAAGACATGATTACTTTGATTAGTATGCTTGAAGTATTATTATTTCTTATGTCAATATGAACTTTTATTTTGAATCATTTGGATCTGAACATTCATGCCACAATAAAGAAAATTGCATTGAGAATTATGCTAGGTAGCACTCCACATCAAAAATTCTGTTTTTTATCATTTACCTACTCGAGGACGAACAGGAATTAAGCTTGGGGATGCTTGATACGTCTCCAACGTATCTATAATTTTTTATTGTTCCATGCTATTATATTACCTGTTTTGGATGTTTATGGGCTTTACTTTACACATTTATATCATTTTTGGGACTAACCTACTAACCGGAGGCCCAGCCCGTATCGAAGAAAAGGAATATCAAACGGAGTCCAAACGGAATGAAACCTTCGGGAGCATGATTTTTGGAACGAACGTGATCCAGAGGACTTGGAGTGCACGTCAAGAAGCAATCGAGGAGGCCACGAGGGTGGAGGGCGCGCCCTTCCCTGGTGGGCACGCCCCTTGTCTCGTGGCCCCCTCGGGCGTCCAGCGACCTACTTCTTCCTCCTATATATACCCACGTACCCCGAAAACATCAGAGGCGACCACGAAAAACTATTTCCACCACCGTAACCTTCTGTATCCGCGAGATCTCATCTTGGAGCCTTCGCCGGCGCTCCGCCGGAGGGGGAATCGACCACGGAGGGCTTCTACATCAACACCATAGCCCCTCCGATGAGTTGTGAGTAGTTTACCACAGACCTTCGGGTCCATAGTTATTAGCTAGATGGCTTCTTCTCTCTCTTTGAATCTCAATACAAAGTTCTCCTCGATCTTCTTGGAGATCTATTCGATGTAACTCTTTTTGCGGTGTGTTTGTCGAGATCCGATGAATTGTGGGTTTATGATCAAGTTTATCTATGAGAAATATTTAAATCTCCTCTGAATTCTTTTATGTGTGATTAAGTTATCTTTGCAAGTCTCTTCGAATTATCAGTTTGGTTTGGCCTACTAGATTGATCTTTCTTGCAATGGGAGAAGTGCTTAGCTTTGGGTTCAATCTTGCGGTGTCCTTTCCCAGTGACAGCAGGGGCAGCAAGGCACGTATTGTATTGTTGCCATTGAGGATAAAAAGATGGGATTTATATCATATTGCATGAGTTTATCCCTCTACATCATGTCATCTTTCTTAATGCGTTACTTTGTTCTTATGAACTTAATACTCTAGATGCATGCTAGATAGCAGTCGATGTGTGGAGTAATAGTAGTAGATGCAGGCAGGAGTCGGTCTACTTGTCACGGACGTGATGCCTATATACATGATCATGCCTAGATAATCTCATAATTATTCACTTTTCTATGAATTGCTCGACAGTAATTTGTTCACCCACCGTAATACTTATGCTATCTTGAGAGAAGCCACTAGTGAAACCTATGGCCCCCGGGTCTATCTTTTATCATATAAGTTTGCTATTTACTTTTATTCGAATCTTTATTTTTCCAATCTATATTATAAAATACCAAAAATATATTTATCTTATCATATTATCTCTATCAGATCTCACTTTCGCAAGTGGCCGTGAAGGGATTGACAACCCCTTTATTGCATTGGTTGCGAGTTCTTTGTTTGTTTGTGTATGTGCGTGGGACTTTTGAGGAGCGTCCTACTGGATTGATACCTTGGTTCTCAAAAACTGAGGGAAATACTTACGCTACTGTGCTGCATCACCCTTTCCTCTTCAAGGAAAACCAACGCAAGCTCAAGATGTAGCACGCACACGCAAGATCATGGTGATGCATAGCAACGAGCGGGAGAGTGTTGTCCACGTACCCTCGTAGACCGTAAGCGGAAGCGTTATGACAACGCGGTTGATGTAGTCGTACGTCTTCATGATCGACCGATCCTAGTACCGAACGTACGACACCTCTGCGATCTGCACACGTTCAGCTCGGTGACGTCCCGCGAACTCACGATCCAGTGGAGCTTCGCGGGAGAGTTCCGTCAGCACGACGGCGTGATGACGGTGATGACGAAGTTACCGACGCAGGGCTTCGCCTAAGCACCGCTACGATATGACCGAGGTGGATTATGGTGGAGGGGGGCACCGCACACGGCTAAAAGATCAATGATCAACTTGTGTGTCCATGGGGTGCCCCCCTCCCCGTATATAAAGGAGTGGAGGAGGGGGAGGGCCGGCCCTCCTATGGCGCGCCCTGGAGGAGTCCTACTTGTAAGGGCATTTTATGCCTAAGGTGTTTTGGTGATTGATGACAATGCTTTTGCGGACTAATCGTGTGCCTTGAGTATTTCAGTCGCTTCGTCGCTAGGCACAAGACGGTTTGGTACCCCTTGAAGACTATTGAAGACGGTGGTGTTCTACGTCTCCTTCGGTGGATTTGAGTCGTAGGATAGCCGTTCTATTAAGAGGGGGTCCGCGGTGGAAAGGTTCGGGTGGAATCATCACCTACACGTTTTCTCCCTTGCACCGCCTTTCCCTTTGCACCTTGGAGCATCCTCCGTTATCTTCATTGTTCTGCAAAAGAAGGATTCCTAGTGTTGCTTCTGAGGCATGCGGTAGTACTGCTCCTAGGAGCGGTAGTACCGCAGGCCCCTGCGGTAGTCCCGTAGGAACCCACGGTAGTACTGCTCCTATGGAGCTGTAGTACCGTGGCCTCAGGACCAGGCTCAGCCTCTCTTGCAGCTGTAGGGGCGGATGTAATTTTTTACATCTGCGCCCTACGCGGTAGTACCGCCCCATTTTCGCGGTAGTACCGTGTGTCCTGGTCCGGCTCAGTAACACGAGCGGAAGTAGGGGCGGATGTAATTTTTTACATCCCTCCCTGCACGGTAGTACCGCACGCCTGGCGCGGTAGTACCGTGTCGGATTTTTGCACTGTTCGATTTTCAGCGGAAGAAGGCACGGATGTATTTTTATTCACCCGTGCCCTTCCCAGCCTAGTCCATTCTGGCCTTGCGGTAGTACCGCAAGGGGGAGCGGTAGTTCCGCGTCAGCGGAAGTACCGCTCTCAGCCCTGGCGGCTCTGGCCTGGACTAGCCCCTGCCGTTGCAGCGGTAGTACCGCGGCCCGTCGCGGTAGTACCGAGAGCCCCTGCGGTAGTACCGCTTGTCTGGAGCGGTAGTACCGCAGGTCGTGGGCTGAGTAAGTGGGTAACGGTTGGATTTATCTCTCCACTATAAAAGGGGTGTCTTCTTCCTCTAGTTGACCACCTCTTCCATTCCTAAGCTCCATTGTTGCTCCAAGCTCCATTTTCGCCCGATCTGTCTCCCTAGCCAATCAAACTTGTTGATTTGCTCGGGATTGGTTGAGAAGGCCCCGATCAACACTTCCACCAAGAGAAATTTGATTCCCCCACTAATCCCTAGCGGATCTTGTTACTCTTGGGTGTTTGAGCACCCTAGACGGTTGAGGTCACCGTGGAGCCATAGTCCATTGTGGTGAAGCTTCGTGGTGTTGTTGGGAGCCTCCAATTAAGTTGTGGAGATTGCCCCAACCTTGTTTGTAAAGGTTCGGTCGCCGCCTTCAAGGGCACCAGTAGTGGAATCACGGCATCTCGCATTGTGTGAGGGCGTGAGGAGAATACGGTGGCTCTAGTGGCTTCTTGGGGAGCATTGTGCCTCCACACCGCTCTAACGGAGACGTACTTCCCCTCAAAAGGAAGGAACTTCGGTAACACATCCTCGTCTTCACCGGCTCCACTCTTGGTAATCTCGTGCCTTTACTTGTGCAAGTTTATTTGTGTTACTTTCCTTGCTTGCTTGTGTGCTTGTTGTTGTTGCATCATATAGGTTGCCCACCTAGTTGCACATCTAGACAACCTACTTTGATGCAAAGTTTAATTTGGTAAAGAAAAGTTTAAAATTGTTAGTTGCCTATTCACCCCCCCCTCTAGTCAATTGGTATCAGAGCCTCGTCTCTTTATTAAGGACTTTGCCGTCTGAAGAGTATGGTTGACACCGTAGACGGAGTGGAGGAGCACTCCGGTGTGAATCCGGTCTCGTCTACGGCCGATGGGGGAACCTCGATCTCACGCGAGGAATTCAATGTGGCTTTGGACACATTGAAAACCTCCATGACGGACGAGGTTGAAAGCATGTTTAATAAATTCCTTGAAGGGCTTAAACTATCTACCTCACCGTTGAAAGTGGGTGATCTCACTAACAAGGTGACGGATGCTAACTCCGACAAGGGGGAAGCTACTAGTGAAAAAGCTCCTTCTTCTAGTGGTAAGAATGGCACCGGCATCTTTGCCCATGTGGAACATCCACCGGTGTATGGTGGACCGATTCCTTCTACTCATTTGAATCATGTCGGTCCTCCTCCTAAGATTGTGAAAAATGAGGATTTTGATTCTTGGGTTTATCGCTTTAAGCGTCATTTAAATCATGTGAATACTAATCTTTGGAGAATCATTGAAGAAGGTTTCTATCCGCATGACCGAATCAACTTCATGCCTAGAGAAGCCGCGGACAATCAATTCAATGAGAATGCTCTCTTTATCATCCAAGATGCAATTCCACCCGAAGATCTTCCTCACCTCCGGCCCTATGCTATGGCCAAAGATGCTTGGCACCAAGTTGTTTCCCTCTACCGGGGAAGCGCAAGCATTCAACGCTCCAACTATGAAGTGGTGCAAGATGAAGCTGACGAGTTTGCCATGAAAGAAGATGAAGAACCTCGCGAGCTTTATCGGAGAGTAACCAAACTTGCGGTCTCTCTCCGAGATCATGGGAGCAAGGACACAGATGAAAATTGGATCAAGCGCAAATTCCTCAAGGCAATGATGCCTTACCACAAGGCCATGTCCTCCGTCATTCGTCAACGGCCGGACTTCCACACCTTGTCCTCAAGTGAAGTGTTGGATGAGTTTGTGGCTATGAGCATCTTGGACAAGACCGCCGACAATGCGGTTCTTCACTCCCAAAGAGCAAAGAAGCCCAACCTTGCTTTGAATGCCAAGATTATTGTGGAGGAAGAGGGCGAAGAGGAAGAAGAGGAGAGCAACCTCAAAGATACAAAGTATGCCTATCATGAACACATGGCTCTTGCTTCAAGGCAATTTTGGAGCAAGAAGAACTCAAGGCCCAACTTCAACAAGAACAATTCAAGTGGCACCAAGGGCAAGCAACGTATGAGGACTTGTTTTAATTGTGGCAATGTGAGCCACTTTGTTGCGGAGTTCCCGTATGAGAAGAGGGAAGACAATGGTGGCAAGCTCATCCGAAAGGACAAGGCCAAGTCTTTCCCCAACAAGAACAACTTCACCAAGAAGACTCCTCCTAGGGCGTTGGTGGTACAAGAAGAGTACAATGAGGATGACGATGATGACGAAGATGGTGAGTCGATTGCCATGGCCTCCGTTTCCATTGCATCAACTCCACGGGTGTCTCGCTTTGACTCACCCAATGAGAACATCACCGCCAAGTGCCTCATGGCTAAAGCCACCAACAAGGTAACCCCCAGCATCAAAACTACCATCATTAATAATCCTTCATTGACGGATTGCATTGATGAAGATGAGGGATCTAGTGTAGAGGAAAATGAGTTTGAGTCCTTTATGGGTAAACTCAAGGGTAAATCCAAGAAGCACTTCGTTGCTCTCTTGGAACAACTTGGTGAAGCCAATGTCATGATCGAGGCTCACGAAGAAACCATCTCTAAGATGGAGGGGCATAGTCGTGACTATGCCGATGAGATTTCGGATCTTTCCAATGCTCTTGAGGAAGAGCGTGGTCTTTGTTTGGCTCTTGAGGAGTCATACAACAATGACCATGCTAAACTAAAGAAAGATCTTGATCATGCTCTTGTTGTGTCTCGTGTGCTAAATTCCGAGAAAGCCAAACTTGGGATTGATCTTGCTAGACTCAAGGAGGAGTCTGATATACTTGACAAGGCTCACAAGGCCTTGAAGGGTATTCATGCTAACCTTAGAGAGTCTCATGATCAACTCCAAGTGAATCTAACCAAGGAGAAAGCCACCTTTCCTCATATGGTTTTAATTGATAATGCAAATGCTACTAACCCTTGTTGTGAGCATGAGCATCTTATTGAGGAGAATGCTAAGTTGAAGGAGCAACTTGAGAAAGGCCTTGTGTCGTGCATACAAGGTGAGAAGAACCTCAACGACCTTTTGAGCAATCAAAAGGAAGTGGTTGCCAAGGAGGGGATTGGGCTCGCACCCAAGCCCAAGAACAAGAAGAAGAATGACAAGACCAAATGACCTCCTCCTCTCAAGCAAACTTTTGTGAAGGAAGGAGAGGGTGCTCCCAAGGAGAAGAAGAACAAGGTGAAGGGTGGTGGTGTCAAGAAGGGCAAGGCCACCCCTTCCAACAAAGCCGGTGACTTTAACCCTTCTTATGTGTTGTGTCGTGCTAGTGATGGGCATGTTTATGCCAAATTTGTTGGTTCTCCATATGAGTACATTGAATGGTCTATTTGGGTTCCTAAGACCCTTGTCACTAACATTAAAGGACCCATCAGAAAATGGGTACCTAAAACCAATCATTGATCTCTTATAGGTGTTTGCTTCCGGTGGGGGATCATGGTTGCTCGATAGTGGAGCTACAAATCATATGACCGGGAGCAAGGACTTGGTGGTGGATGTTCACAAGATTCCATCCATGCCCACCAATGTCGAGTGGGGTGATGCCTCATCTTCTAAGGTATTGGGAATTGGCAAGGTTGTCATTTCTCATGATCTCACGATCGAGAAGGTCATGCTTGTTGAGTCCCTTGCATACAATTTACTTTTCATTCGTCAACTTGCAATCATGGGCTTTTCCACCTTCTTTGATATTGGTACCGTGGCCCTCTTGTGGAGCAAGACTTTTAAAGTAGCCTTTGTTGGGCATGTCGAGAACGGTCTATATGTGATTAAGTTCTCGGAGCGACCCACTAAGACCACGACATGCCTAATGGCTAAAGTTGACGTGGGATGGCTTTGGGATCGATGTTTAGCCCATGTCAATATGAGATCTTTGCAAAGTCTTCTCAAGGGGGACCATGTCCGTGGACTAACAAATGTTAGTTTTGCCAAAGATCGTGCTTGCAGTGCTTGTATCGAAGGAAAGCTACATGAGAAGGCTCACCCTCCCTCAACTATCATTTTCTCGAAGAGGCCTTTGGAGCTCCTTCACTTGGATCTCTTTGGGCCTCCATCCTTTGATAGTCTTGGGGGTAGAAAGTGTTTCTTGGTGATTGTGGATGACTATTCAAGATACACTTGGGTATATTTCTTCAAGAGGAAGAGCGAGACCCAACAAACCGTCATCGACTTTGCAAATGAAGCTCAACGACAACACAATGCAAAGATCTTGACTATAAGAAGTGACAACGGCTCCGAGTTCAAGAACTACACCTTGGATGAGTTTTTGAGTGATGAGGGAATCAAGCATCAATATTCCGCACCTTATACCCCTCAACAAAATGGTGTAGCGGAGAGGAAGAACCGGACGTTGATGGATGCGGCAAGGACCATGATGGTGGAGTTCAAGTCTCCATATAACTTTTGGGCCGAAGCCATCAACACCGCGTGTCATGCATCTAATCGGCTCTACCTCCGCAAAGGCTTGAACAAGACTCCTTATGAGATTCTCACCGGCAACAAGCCCAACCTCAAGTACTTTCGGGTGTTCGGGTGTAAGTGCTTCATTCTCAAGAAAGGTGTCCGTTTGTCTAAATTTGAGGCTAGAGCTTATGAGGGCATATTTGTTGGTTATGCTACAAACTCTCATGCTTACCGTGTACTCAACAAGTCCACGGGACTTATTGAGGAAACGTGTAATGTGGAGTTTGATGAGAATAACGGCTCCCAAGTGGAGCAAAGTGGTACTTGTGATGTAGGTGAAGAAATTCCTCCCCAAGCCATAAGAAGAATGGGTGTTGGTCACATCCTACCCATTGAGGAACCCCTTGTGGCCGAAGGAGAAGGACAATGTTCCACTCAAGTGGAGCCATCACCAACCCAAGACCCACACGCTTCCGAAGAACAAAATGAAGGCCCTCAACCTCATGAACAAGATCAAGGGCAAGATCAACCTCAAGACGGTGTTTAATCACCAAGTGATGCCCAAGGTCAAGTTCTCTCCTCCGGGCAAGTTCAAGATCAAGAGCAAGCTCAAGATCAAGAACAAGCTCAAGACGGTGCTCAAGATGATCATGTTACCCCTCCTCGTTTCACATCCGAGGAGGAATTAGAGCGCCGTGCCGCGAAGATTGCTTCCAAGCTCACCACCAAAGGTCATCTCATGGAGAATGTGGTTGGAAGCCTAAGAAAGGGGGTAAGTACTCGTAGACAATTGGCAAACTATTGTGAACATCATGCGTTTGTCTCTTGCGTTGAACCCCAAAAGGTCTATGAGGTGCTCGAAGATCCGGATTGGCTCAATGCCATGCATGAAGAACTCAACAACTTCGAGTACAACAAGGTGTGGAGATTGGTGCCAAGGCCAACGGGGAACCACAATGTCATTGGAACCAAGTGGATATTCAAGAACAAGCAAGATGCTCATGGGACCATCGTTCGCAACAAGGCAAGATTGGTGGCACAAGGCTACTCCCAAGTCGAGGGTATCGACTGCGGTGAAACCTTTGCTCCCGTTGTTCGCCTTGAATCCATTCGTTTGTTGATTGCTTATGCTTCTCATCACAACTTTAAGTTGCAACAAATGGATGTCAAAAGTGCTTTTCTTAATGGTCCTATTAATGAGTTGGTATACGTCAAGCAACCCCCCGGGTTCGAGGATCCCTACTTTCCCGATCATGTGTATCAACTCGATAAGGCACTCTATGGCCTTAAACAAGCCCCACATGCATGGTATGACCACCTTACCGAGTTGTTACAAGACCGTGGATTTGAAGTTGGGCTAATCGACCCCACTCTTTTTACTAAGAAGGTCAAAGGGGAGTTGTTTGTATGCCAACTATATGTTGATGATATTATCTTCGGTTCCCCTAACAAAGCTTTCAATGAGGAATTTGCCGCTCTCATGACCTCCAAGTTCAAGATGTCTTCGATGGGAGAGTTGAAGTTCTTCCTTGGCTTTGATATCAAGCAAAGAAGAGAAGGTACCTTCATCAACCAAGCCAAATATACTCAAGACATGTTAAAAAGATTCAAGCTAAGTGATGTCAAGCCGGCTTCTACTCCAATGCCTACCAAGTGCCAACTTGACATTGATCCCAATGGTAAAGCGGTGGATCAAAAGGTATATCGCTCTATGATAGGCTCCTTGCTTTACCTTTGTGCATCTAGACCGGATATCATGTTGAGTGTGGGAATATGTGCACGGTTTCAAGCCGCACCGAAGGAAAGCCACTATGTGGCGGTCAAGCGAATCTTTCGATATTTGGATCATACCCCAAACTTGAAGGATATATGGATTCCGATTGGGCGGGAGACAAAGTGGATAGGAAGTCAACTTCCGGAGGGTGCCAATTTCTGGGTTGCTCTTTGGTGAGTTGGTCTTCCAAGAAGCAAAGTTGTGTGTCTCTCTCGTCCACCGAAGCGGAATATGTGGCGGCCGGTAGTTGTTGTGCACAACTCCTATGGATGAGGCAAACTTTAAAGGAGTACGGTGTCATTTGTGACAAAGTGCCTCTTTGGTGTGACAATGAAAGTGCCATCAAGATTTCTCTCAACCTGGTGCAACACTTCAAGACGAAGCATATTGAGATTCGGTATCACTTCATCCGGGATCATATTAAGCGAGGGGAGATCGAGCTCAAGTATGTCAACACTCATGATAACCTTGCAGATATTTTCACGAAGCCCTTGGATGAAGCAAGATTTCGGGAGTTAAGGCATGAGCTAAATATCATTGATTCGAGCAATGTGGCTTGAACCCTTGCACAACCCACCACACTCAACTTGTTGTCTAGTTTAGGTGTAGGCATGGACATAGGGGGAGTGTTGTTCTCTCAATGAACTCTCCCTCCCCCCATTATGCATAAATTGATCAACTCTTTCACATTAGCCATTTTTGATGGTACATGTGCTTCAAAGACGAGTCTTGGTCATGGGCCCAAGGATAATTCTTCACGGTGCCATACCAATCAACTCAAACATAGGTGGCTCCGGCCACCGCCCCCTCCTTGGAGAGGTTGTGTCTCGTTTTGGTCTTTGTTGCCTCTTGTTTGTTTGCGGTGTCTCGCCTGTTTGCTCGTTGGTGTGTGTGTTCTCTTGAAGGTTCCGTGCAAAGTCGTTTTCTTCCGTGCTTGAAACTGCATTTTCCTGGGTTCACGGTACTATCATGGTCCACCACGGTACTACCGCAAGGACACGGTACTACCGCAACCAGCACGGCAGTAATTTTTTACTGCCGCTGGTGGAGCAGTACTACCGCCCATGTCGCGGTACTTCCGCCGGGGCGGTACTACCGCAATGAGTCGCGGTACTACCGTGGAGTAGCGAGCGCGTGGGGATTATGAGCGGGCAGGGGGAGTTCCAACTCCCCCATACCCATTCACTCCTTCTTCCCACGCCGCCTCTCTCTCTCCTACCCACGAATGGCGCCGGAGACCCTCGCCGGATCTCCCTCTCCGGCTGCCCTCCTCGGATTCCGACCGGTGGGATCGTTTCCCACCACTTCCTCTTGACATGGAACCAGGTCTTTCCCCAAATCCCTCTCTTTTTGGCTTGTTCCTTTGCTTCTAGGTTTTTGGGGAGATGCTAGTTGTTCTTGAGAAATTAGGCTAAATCTTTGCAAGAGTAGGATGGAGAAGAGTAGTATTGCGTAGAGTTTGTACATCATATGTTGTCCCGTGGTAGATTTGATCGACCGTAGTACCGCTTTGTCGTCACGGTAGTTCCCAGATCTACTTGCTGTTTCGGATCTGAAATCGTGCGGTACTACTGCACCTCCGGAGCAGTACTACCGCGCTCGCGGTACTACCGTGATTTGGCGCGGCACTAATTTTTAGTTCCGCACGACCAAGCAGTGCTACATTTGCTGTCAAATCTCCATGTGGCATTTATCATGTGCGAATTCTACTTGTTTCACTGTTTTGCCGCGTTCTTTGCACTGATTCTTCTCGCGTTTCTTGTGTGTTTGTTTTATGGTGTGTGGCTCAGGTGCTCATGCTCGCCGTTCCAACCCAAGCCGTGACACGGGCTCCAAGCGTCTGCGCAATCAAGATGAAGCTCCTGAGGGCTCCAGTGCCCCCCAACGCAGGACCAAGCACACCGCCAACAAGCAGAAGGATCCCGTCATGGGCATGGATGAGATGCCCTAGGCCGAGTTTGTCATTCGAAGGAAGATCAACCCATATGTGCATCCCCGAGCTAACTTGCGAGGCGATGATCTCTTTTGGACCAAGCAGCAGAATCTGATCTATCTAGATGTGATCAAGGCCAAGCAGAACCTCTACGTGGAAGTTCACTGGATTGACATGCATCATATGAGGCAGGACAAGCACCGTGGCTACTTTGGAGAGGCCTTGGATCTAGTGGAGCAGTTCGACATTGAGCACATGCTCACCTTTCACAAGGATTTTGATCTAGAGATTATAGCACAGTTCTTTGCTTCGGTCTACTTCGGCATCGATGAAGCAAGGACCATGACTTGGATGACCAATGGTCGACGGATGTCTGCGACATGGAAGGAGTTCATGGAGTTGCTTCAAGTTCCTGATGAAGGGCTTGACACGCCAGTTGGAGTTCGCCCTCATGCCAACTCTAAGTCTGCCAACAAGAACAAGCTCCAGCCATTCCTTGTCCTGAAGACACTTCCCAGCAAGAAGCAGGTGTCGGTGCTTAACCCGTTTCTTGACATCATGCATCGGCTCTTCCGGAACACCCTATTCCCGCGCATTGGTGACATGGGCAGGTGCATGCTTACCTTGTTGACATGTTGCTGCTTTGTGAGGATGCTCGTCAGGCTCAGACTCAGCCACTTGATGTCTCACATATCATGTGGTCTGAGCTTCAGTTCGCCGTGTTCAACCGTAAGGTCCCCATCTATGGGTCTTACCTGTTTCACCTGATCTCCATGACTTGGGAGAAGCTCTTTCCCAATGATGAGTTTGAAGCTCCAGGCTGGATTCGGCATGAGCCCATCAGGCTCCGCATCAAGCCCTAATGGGCTAACACTACTACTGCTGCTGAGGCTGCCAGGATGGATGTGGATGCAGATGAGGATGAGGAGGAGCCAGCAGATGAGGTCAGCTGTGAGGGTTACATCCCTCCCACCTCTGAGCCATCTTGGGCTAAGAGGCTGAAGAACAAGATGAAGACCCTGTTCTGCATGCAGGCCAAGGGACAGTACATGACTCATGTTGCCTCCAAGGAGAGTCGCTGCCGTGACAAGAAGATCATGAAGCTGTTTGGAGAGGATGTTTCTGGCGGTTCTGAGGAGCACATCACTCCAGAGGCTGAGTGGATGGCGAAACAAGGCTTCAAGTGGACTGATTCAGAGGAGGACGTCGAGGAGACCATTCCTGCTGCCGAGTCTGACGAGGACCGTACGTCAGACTACTCCGCTTGAACCACCACTTGTGTGTAGGTGTCCTCTCTGCCTTTTTGGCGTCTTGCTGCCAAAGGGGGAGAGAGTGTAGGGATTTGCGAGAGTCTTGTGTCTTGTGTCTTGTGTTTGCTTTGCTCGTGTTTGTTCCGTTGAACCTTGCTTGCTTTGGTTTAGTTTGCTCGTGAGACTTGGTCTATCATATGGTGTAAGACATATGCACTCTATCGTACCTTATTACCTTATTGAGCTTATGTTATACTGTGCTATTTATGTTATGCTCATATTTACTATCTTGCTTAGTGTTAGCCGTTTGTTGCAAGATATGCTTTGTCTCTAAAATATAGGGGGAGTGTTGATCCTAGTTACGTGCCGTGCAGTCCAAAGCACTTTACCCTCTGGCATGCATCTAGGGGGGAGCTCGTCCATATTTTAGAGTTGTGGGGTTTGCTCATGTGCTATATTCTTTCCCTTTGTGCAAATCCCGTATTGTCATCAATCCACCAAAAAGGGGGAGATTGTGAGGGCATTTTATGCCTAAGGTGTTTTGGTGATTGATGACAATGCTTTTGCGGACTAATCGTGTGCCTTGAGTATTTCAGTCGCTTCGTCGCTAGGCACAAGATGGTTTGGTACCCCTCGAAGACTATTGAACACGGTGGTGTTCTACGTCTCCTTTGGTGGATTTGAGTCGTAGGATAGCCGTTCTATTAAGAGGGGGTCCGCGGTGGAAAGGTTCGGGTGGAATCATCACGTACACGTTTTCTCCCTTGCACTGCCTTTCCCTTTGCGCCTTGGAGCATCCTCCGTTATCTTCATTGTTGTGCAAAAGAAGGATTCCTAGTGTTGCTTCTGAGGCATGCGGTAGTACTGCTCCTAGGAGCGGTAGTACCGCAGGCCCCTGCGGTAGTACCGCAAGCCCTTGTGGTAGTACCGTAGGAACCCACGGTAGTACCGCTCCTATGGAGCTGTAGTACCGTGGCCTCAGGACCAGGCTCACCCTCTCTTGCGGCTGTAGGGGCGGATGTAATTTTTACATCCGCGCCCTACGCGGTAGTACCGCCCCATGTGCCCGGTAGTACTGTGTGTCCTGGTCCGGCTCAGTAACACGAGCGGAAGTAGGGGCGGATGTAATTTTTTACATCCGCTCCCTGCACGGTAGTATTGCATGCCTGGCGCGGTAGTACTGTGTCGGATTTTTGCACTGTTTGATTTTCAGCGGAAGAAGGCACGGATGTATTTTTATTCACCCGTGCCCTTCCCAGCCTAGTCCATTCTGGCCTTGCGGTAGTACCGCTCTCAGCCCTGGCGGCTCTGGCCTGGACTAGCCCCTGCCGTTGCAGCGGTAGTACCGCGGCCCATTGCGGTAGTACCGTGAGCCCCTGCGGTAGTACCGCTTGTCTGGAGCGGTAGTACCGCAGGTCGCGGGCTGACTAAGTGGGTAACGGTTGGATTTGTCTCTCCACTATAAAAGGGGTGTCTTCTTCTTCTAGTTGACCACCTCTTCCATTCCTAAGCTCCATTGTTGCTCCAAGCTCCATTTTCACCCGATCTCTCTCCCTAGCCAATCAAACTTGTTGATTTGCTCGGGATTGGTTGAGAAGGCCCCGATCTACACTTTCACCAAGAGAAATTTGATTCCCCGACTAATCCCTAGCGGATCTTGTTACTCTTGGGTGTTTGAGCACCCTAGACGGTTGAGGTCACCGCGGAGCCATAGTCCATTGTGGTGAAGCTTCGTGGTGTCATTGGGAGCCTCCAATTAAGTTGTGGAGATTTCCCCAACCTTGTTTGTAAAGGTTTGGTCGCCGCCTTCAAGGGCACCAATAGTGGAATCACGGCATCTCGCATTGTGTGAGGGCGTGAGGAGAATACGATGGCCCTAGTGGCTTCTTGGTGAGCATTGTGCCTCCACACCGCTCTAACGGAGACGTACTTCCCCTCAAAAGGAAGGAACTTCGGTAACACATCCTCGTCTTCACCGGCTCCACTCTTGGTTATCTCGTGCCTTTACTTGTGCAAGTTTATTTGTGTTACTTTCCTTGCTTGCTTGTGTGCTTGTTGTTGTTGCATCATATAGGTTGCCCACCTAGTTGCACATCTAGACAACCAACTTTGATGCGAAGTTTAATTTGGTAAAGAAAAGTTTAAAACTGTTAGTTGCCTATTCACCCCCCCCCCTCTAGTCAACTATATCGATCCTTTCACTACTCCCACTGGGAGTAGGATTCCCCCCCTTCCCTAGTTGGACTAGGAGAGAAGGAAGGGGGAGAGAGGGACGAAGGAAAGGGGGCGCCGCGCCCCCTCCTAGTCCAATTCGGACCAGAGGGAGAGGTGGCGCGCGGCCTGCCCTGGTCTCCTCTCTCTCTCCACTATGGCCCAATAAGGCCTATACACTTACCGGGGGTTCCGGTAACCTCCCGGTACTCCGGTAAATTCCTGAATTCACCCGGAACTATTCCGATGTCCAAATATAGGCTTCCAATATATCGATCTTTATGTCTCGACCATTTTTAGACTCCTCTTCATGTCGGTGATCATATCCGGGACTCCGAACTACCTTCGGTATATCAAAACACATAAACTCATAATACCGATCGTCACCGAACGTTAAGCATGCGACCCTACGGGTTCGAGAACTATGTAGACATGACCGAGACACGTTTCCGGTCAATAACCAATAGCGGAACCTGGATGCTCATATTGGCTCCAACATATTCTACGAAGATCTTTATCGGTCAAACCGCACAACAACATACGATGTTCCCTTTGTCATTGGTATGTTACTTGCCGGAGATTCGATCGTCGGTATCTCAATACCTAGTTCAATCTTGTTACCGGCAAGTCTCTTTACTCATTCCGTAATACATCATCCCGCAACTAACTCATTAGTTGCATTGCTTGCAAGGCTTATAGTGATGTGCATTACCGAGAGGGCCCAGAGATACCTCTCCGACAATCGGAGTGACAAATCCTAATCTTGATCTATGCCAACTCAACAAGTACCATCGGTGACACCTGTAGAGCACCTTTATAATCACCCAGTTACACTGTGACGTTTGGTAGCACACAAAGTGTTCCTCCGGTATTCGGGGGTTGCATAATCTCATAGTCATAGGAACATGTATAAGTCATGAAGAAAGCAATAGCAATATACTAAACGATCAAATGCTATGCTAACGGAATGGGTCAAGTCAATCACATCATTCTCTAATGATGTGATCCCATTAATCAAATGACAACTCATGTCTATGGCTAGGAAACTTAACAATCTTTGATTCAACGAGCTAGTCAAGTAGAGGCATACTAGTGACACTCTGTTTGTCTATGTATTCACACATGTACTAAGTTTCCGGTTAATACAATTCTAGCATGAATAATAAACATTTATCATCATATAAGGAAATATAAATAACAACTTTATTATTGCCTCTAGGGCATATTTCCTTCAATTTCCCCCTCCGGGAGGGAAGTTCCCCTGGCGGAATCGCTCCGCCGGAGGGCAAAAGTGCTCCTGCCCAAGTTCCGCCTCGAGGCGGCGACGCTTTGTCTCGAAAGTCCACTCCTTTTTTTTTCTAGGTCAAAATTACCTATATACCAAAAGATGGGCACCGGAGGTGGGCCTGGGTGAGCACAACCCACCAGGGGGCGCCTGGGCTCCCTGGCGCGCCCCGGTGGGTTGTGCCCACCTAGTGAGCCCCGTCTGGTAGTTATTTGCTCCAATCTTCCTCAAATATTCCATAAAATATCTCCGTGAAGTTTCAGCTTGTTTGGAGTTGTGTAGAATAGGTAGCCTAACGTAGCTTTTCTAGCTGCCGGAATTCTCCCTCTTTGTGTATACCTTGCATATTATGAGAGAAAAGGAATTAGAATTACTCCAAAAAGCATTATTATGGATAAAAACATCATAAATAACAGTAAGAAAACATGATGCAAAATGGACGTATCAACTCCCCCAAGCTTAGACCTCGCTTGTCCTCGAGCGAAAACCGAAATCGAAAAACATGTCCACATGCTTTGAGAGAGAGGTGTCGATAAAAACAAAATACGGACATAGAAGCATCATTCAGATTATTATAACAACAACAAATCCTAATCTTGATCTATGCCAACTCAACAAGTACCATCGGTGACACCTGTAGAGCACCTTTATAATCGCCCAGTTACGTTGTGACGTTTGGTAGCACACAAAGTGTTCCTTCGGTATTCGGGAGTTGCATAATCTCATAGTCATAGGAACATGTATAAGTCATGAAGAAAGCAATAGCTATGTACTCCGCTTCACACATAGATCCCGCCACGACGCTTTGCTTAGAACTGCACCAACTGACAGCTCCACCGTTTAATATAAACACGTATCCGGTTTGTGACTTAGAGTCATCCGGATCAGTGTCAAAGCTTGCATCGACGTAACCATTTGCGACGAGCTCTTTGTCACCTCCATAAATGAGAAACATATCCTTAGTCCTTTTCAGGTATTTCAGGATGTTCTTGACCGCTGTCCAGTGATCCACTCCTGTATTACTTTGGTACCTCCCTCCTAAACTAATAGCAAGGCACACATCAGGTCCATTACACAGCATTGCATACATGATAGAGCCTATGGCTGAAGCATAGGGAACACTTTTCATTTTCTCTCTATCTTCTGTAGTGGTTGGGCATTGAGTCTGACTCAACTTCACACCTTGTAACACAGGCAAGAACCCTTTCTTTGCTTGATCCATTTTGAACTTCTTCAAAACTTTGTCAAGGTATGTGCTTTGTGAAAGTCCAATTAAGCGTCTTGATCTATCTCTATAGATCTTGATGCCCAACATATAAGCAGCTTCACCGAGGTCTTTCATTGAAAAACTCTTGTTCAAGTATCCTTTTATGCTATCCAGAAATTCTATATTATTTCCAATCAACAATATGTCATCCACATATAATATTAGAAATGCTACAGAGCTCTCACTCACTTTCTTGTAAATACAGGCTTCTCCAAAAGTCTGTATAAAACCATATGCTTTGATCAGACTATCAAAACATTTATTCCAACTCCGAGAGGCTTGCACCAGTCCATAAATGGATCGCTGGATCTTGCACACTTTATTAGCACCCTTTGGATCGATAAAACCTTTAGGTTGCATCATATACAACTATTCTTCCATAAATCCATTCAGGAATGCAGTCTTTACATCTATTTGCCAAATTTCTTAATCATAAAATGCAGCAATTGCCAACATGATTCGGATAGATTTAAGCATCGCTACGGGTGAGAAAGTCTCATCGTAGTCAACTCCTTGAACTTGTCGAAAACCTTTCGCAACAAGTCGAGCTTTGTAGACAGTAACATTACCATCAGCGTCAGTCTTCTTCTTGAAGATCCATTTATCTCAATGGCTTGCCGATCATCGGGCAAGTCAACCAAAGTCCACACTTTGTTCTCATACATGGATCCCATCTCAGATTTCATGGCCTCAAGCCATTTCGCGGAATCAGGGCTCATCATCGTTTCCTCATAGTTCGTAGGTTCGTCATGGTCAAGTAATATGACCTCCAGAACAGGATTACCGTACCACTCTGGTGCGGATCTTACTCTGGTTGACCTACGAGGTTCGGTAGTAACTTGATCTGAAGTTACAAGATCATCATCATTAGCTTCCTCACTAATTGGTGTAGGAATCACAGGAACATATTTTTGTGATGAACTACTTTCCAATAAGGGAGCAGGTACAGTTACCTCATCAAGTTCTACTTTCTTCCCACTCACTTCTTTCAAGAGAAACTCCTTCTCTAGAAAGGATCTATTCTTAGCAACCAATGTCTTGCCTTCGGATCTGTGATAGAAGGTGTACCCAACAGTCTCCTTTGGGTATCCTATGAAGACACATTTCTTCGATTTGGGTTCGAGCTTATCAGGTTGAAGCTTTTTCACATAAGCATCACAGCCCCAAACTTTAAGAAACGACAACTTTGGTTTCTTGCCAAACCACAATTCATATGGTGTTGTCTCAACGGATTTAGATGGTGCCCTATTTAACGTGAATGCAGCCGTCTCTAAAGCATAACCCCAAAACGATAGCGGTAAATCAGTAAGAGACATCATAGATCGCACCATATCTAGTAAAGTACGATTACGACGTTCGGACACACCATTATGCTGTGGTGTTCCGGGTGGCGTGAGTTGCGAAACTATTCCGCATTGTTTCAAATGAAGACCAAACTCGTAACTCAAATATTCTCCTCCATGATCAGATCGTAGAAATTTAATTTTCTTGTTACGATGATTTTCCACTCCACTCTGAAATTCTTTGAACTTTTCAAATGTTTCAGACTTATGTTTCATTATGTAGATATACCCATATCTGCTCAAATCATGTGTGAAGGTGAGAAAATAACTATACCCGCCGCGAGCCTCAACATTCATCGGACAACATACATCAGTATGTATGATTTCCAACAAATCTGTTGCTCGCTCCATTGTTCCGGAGAACGGCGTTTTAGTCATCTTGCCCATGAGGCATGGTTCGCAAGTACCAAGTGATTCATAATCAAGTGATTCCAAAAGTCCATCAGAATGGAGTTTCTTCATGCGCTTTACACCAATATGAGCTAAACGGCAGTGCCACAAATAAGTTGCACTATCATTATCAACTCTGCATCTTTTGGCTTCAATATTATGAATATGTGTATCACTACTATCGAGATTCAATATAAATAGACCACTCTTCATGGGTGCATGACCATAAAAGATATTACTCATATAAATAGAACAACCATTATTCTCTGATTTAAATGAATAACTGTCTCGCATCAAACAAGATCCAGATATGATGTTCACACTCAACGCTGGCACCAAATAACAATTATTCAGGTCTAAAACTAATCCCGAAGGTAGATGTAGAGGTAGCGTGCAAACCGCGCTCACATCGACTTTGGAACCATTTCCCACGCGCATCGTCACCTCGTCCTTAGCCAACCTTCGCTTAATCCGTAGTCCCTGTTTCGAGTTGCAAATATTAGCAACAGAACCAGTATCAAATACCCAAGTGCTACTGCGAGCATTAGTAAGCTACACATCAATAACATGTATATATATCACATGTACCTTTGTTCACCTTGCCATCCTTCTTATCCGCCAAAAACTTGGGGCAGTTCCGCTTCCAGTGACTAGTCCCTTTGCAGTAGAAGCACTCAGTCTCAGGCTTAGGTCCAGACTTGGGTTTCTTCACTTGAGAAGCAACTTGCTTGTCGTTCTTCTTGAAGTTCCCCTTCTTCCCTTTACCCTTTTTCTTGAAACTGGTGGTCTTGTTGACCATCAACACTTGATGCTCCTTCTTGATTTCTACCTCCGCAGCCTTTAGCATTGCGAAGAGCTCGGGAATTGTCTTATTCACGCTTGCATGTTATAGTTCATCATGAAGCTCTTGTAGCTTGGTGGCAGTGATTGAAGAATTCTGCCAATGACGCTATCATCCGGAAGATTAACTCCCAGTTGAATCAAGTGATTATTACACCCAGACATTTTGAGTATATGCTCACTGGCAGAACTATTCTCCTCCATCTTGCAATTGTAGAACTTATTGGAGACTTCACATCTCTCAATCCGGGCATTTGCTTGAAATATTAACTTCAACTCCTGGAACATCTCATATGCTCCTTGACGTTCGAAACTTCGTTGAAGTCCCGGTTCTAAGCCGTAAAGCATGGCACACTGAACTATTGAGTAGTCATTAGCTTTGCTCTGCCAGATGTTCACAACGTTCGGTGTTGCTCCTGCAGCGGGTCTTGCACCTAGCGGTGCTTCCAGGACGTAATTCTTCTGTGCAGCAATGAGGATAATCCTCAAGTTACGGACCCAGTCCGTGTAATTGCTACCATCATCTTTCAACTTAGCTTTCTCAAGGAACGCATTAAAATTCAACGGAACAACAGCACGGGCCATCTATCTACAACAACATAGACATGCAAAATACTATCAGGTACTAAGTTCATGATAAATTAAAGTTCAATTAATCAAAATTACTTAAGAACTCCCACTTAGATAGACATCCCTCTAATCATCTAAGTGATCACATGATCCAAATCAACTAAACCATGTCCAATCATCACGTGAGATGGAGTAGTTTTCAATGGTGAACATATATCACTATGTTGATCATATCTACTATATGATTCACGCTCAACCTTTCGGTCTCAGTGTTCCGAGGCCATATCTGCATATGCTAGGCTCGTCAAGTTTAACCCGACTATTCTGCGTGTGCAAAACTGGCTTGCACCCGTTGTATGTGAACGTAGAGCTTATCACACCCGATCATCACGTGGTGTCTCGGCACGACGAACTTTCGCAACGGTGCATACTCAGGGAGAACACTTGTACCTTGAAATTTAGTGAGAGATCATCTTATAATGCTACCGTCGATCTAAGCAAAATAAGATGCATAAAGGATAAACATCACATGTAATCAATATAAGTGATATGATATGGCCATCATCATCTTGTGCCTTTGATCTCCATCTCCAAAGCACCGTCATCATCACCATCGTCACCGGCACGACACCTTGATCTCCATCGTAGCATCGTTGTCGTCTCGCCAACTATTGCTTCTATGACTATCACTACCGCTTAGTGATAAAGTAAAGCAATTACATGGCGATTGCATTTCATACAATAAAGCAACAACCATATGGCTCCTGCCAGTTGCTGATAACTTTGTTACAAAACATGATCATCTCATACAATAAAATTTAGCATCATGTCTTGACCATATCACATCACAACATGCCCTGCAAAAACAAGTTAGACATCCTCTACTTTGTTGTTGCAAGTTTTACGTGGCTACTACGGGCTGAGCAAGAACCGTTCTTATCTACGCATCAAAACCACAACGATATTTCATCAAGTATGTGTTGTTTTAACCTTCACAAGGACCGGGCGTAGCCACACTCGATTCAACTAAAGTTGGAGAAACTGACACCCGCCAGCCACCTGTGCGCAAAGCACGTCGATAGAACCAGTCTTGCGTAAGCGTACGCGTAATGTCGGTCCGGGCCGCTTCATCCAACAATACCGCCGAATCAAAGTATGACATGCTGGTAAGCATTATGACTAGTATCGCCCACAACTCACTTGTGTTCTACTCGTGCATATAACATCTACGCATAAACCTGACTCTGATGCCACTGTTGGGGAACGTAGTAATTTCAAAAAAATTCCTACGCACACGCAAGATCATGGTGATGCATAGCGACGAGCGGGAGAGTGTTGTCCACGTACCCTCGTAGACCGTAAGCGGAAGCATTATGACAACGCGTTTGATGTAGTCGTACGTCTTCACGATCGACCGATCCTAGTACCGAACGTACGACACCTCCGCGATCTGCACACGTTCAGCTCGGTGACGTCCCGCGAACTCATGATCCAGTAGAGCTTCGCGGGAGAGTTCCATCAGCACGATGGCGTGATGACGGTGATGATGAAGTTGCCGACGCAGGGCTTCGCCTAAGCACCGCTACGATATGACCGAGGTGGATTACGGTGGAGGGGGGCACCGCACACGGCTAAAAGATCAATGATCAACTTGTGTGTCCATGGGGTGCCCCTCCCCGTATATAAAGGAGTGGGGGAGGGGGGAGGGCTGGCCCTCCTATGGCGCGCCCTGGAGGAGTCCTACTCCCACTGGGAGTAGGATTCCCCCCTTCCCTAGTTCGACTAGGAGAGAAGGAAGGGGGAGAGAGGGAGGAAAGGGGGGCGCCGCCCCCCTCCTAGTCCAATTCGAACAATAGGGAGAGGGTGCGCGCGGCCTTCCCTGGTCTCCTCTCTCTCTCCACTATGGCCCAATAAGGCCCATACACTTACCGGGGGGTTCCGGTAACCTCCCGGTACTCCGGTAAATTCCTGAATTCACCCGGAACTATTCCAATGTCCAAATATAGGCTTCCCATATATCGATCTTTATGTCTCGACCATTTCGAGACTCCTCGTCATGTCCGTGATCATATCCGGGACTCCGAACTACCTTCGGTATATCAAAACACATAAACTCATAATACCGATCGTCACCGAACGTTAAGCGTGCGGACCCTACGGGTCGAGAACTATGTAGACATGACCGAGACACGTTTCCGGTCAATAACCAATAGCGGAACCTGGATGCTCATATTGGCTCCCACATATTCTACGAAGATCTTTATCGGTCAAACCGCACAACAACATACGTTGTTCCCTTTGTCATCGGTATGTTACTTGCCCGAGATTCGATCGTCGGTATCTCAATACCTAGTTCAATATCGTTACCGGCAAGTCTCTTTACTCGTTCCGTAATACATCATCCCGCAACTAACTCATTAGTTGCATTGCTTGCAAGGCTTATAGTGATGTGCATTACCGAGAGGGCCCAGAGATACCTCTCTGACAATCGGAGTGACAAATCCTAATCTTGATCTATGCCAACTCAACAAGTACCATCGGTGACACCTCTAGAGCACCTTTATAATCACCCAGTTACGTTGTGACGTTTGGTAGCACACAAAGTGTTCCTCCGGTATTCGGGAGTTGCATAATCTCATAGTCATAGGAACACTATAAGTCATGAAGAAAGCAATAGCAATATACTAAATGATCAAATGCTGAGCTAACGGAATGGGTCAAGTCAATCACATCATTCTCTAATGCTGTGATCCCGTTAATCAAATGACAACTCATGTCTATGGCTAGGAAACTTAACCATCTTTGATTCAACGAGCTAGTCAAGTAGAGGCATACTAGTGACACTCTGTTTGTCTATGTATTCACACATGTACTAAGTTTCCGGTTAATAAAATTCTAGCATGAATAATAAACATTTAACATGATATAAGGATATATAAATAACAACTTTATTATTGCCTCTAGGGCATATTTCCTTCATATTCCCCCTCCGGGAGGGAAGTTCCCCTGGCGGAATCGCTCCGCCGGAGGGAAAATGTGCTCCTGCCCAAGTTCTGCCTCGAGGCGGCGACGCTCTGTCTCGAAAGTCCTCTCCTTATTTATTTTTCTAGGTCAAAATGACCTATATACCAAAAGATGGGCACCGGAGGTGGGCCTGGGTGAGCACAACCCACCAGGGCGCGCCTGGGCTCCCTGGCGCGCCCCGGTGGGTTGTGCCCACCTGGTGAGCCCCCTCTGGTAGTTATTTGCTCCAATCTTCCTCAAATATTCCATAAAATATCTTCGTGAAGTTTCAGCTTGTTTGGAGTTGTGTAGAATAGGTAGCCTGACATAGCTTTTCCAGCTGCCAGAATTCTCCCTCTTTGTGTATACCTTGCATATTATGAGAGAAAAGGCATTAGAATTACTCCAAAAAGCATTATTATGGATAAAAACATCATAAATAACAGTAAGAAAACATGATGCAAAATGGACGTATCAACTCCCCCAAGCTTAGACCTCGCTTGTCCTCAAGCGAAAACCGAAATCGAAAAACATGTCCACATGCTTTGAGAGAGAGGTGTCGATAAAAATAAAATACGGACATAGAAGCATCATTTAGATTATTATAACAACAACAAATTTAAAATTAAGATTTTTTCATAGAACTTTTATCATATACTTCTCATGAATAAGTAACAGTTCATCACACAATCGAAGTATAAAGCAAAAACTCTATTAGAAACCAACAAACTATGCTCTCAGTCAACTTTGCAACTACAATTCATTATCTTTTCAGGAAGGGTCATGTATCGGAGCCTTTAGGCAAGTCCACATACTCAACCATCATATAGTCTTCTATGATTGCTAACACTCACCGCGTACACATGAGCAAAATGTTTCAACTGGACACATAGAAAGATAGGGGCTTATAGTTTCGCCTCCCAGCGTATTCACCTCAAGGGTGATGTCAACAATAATAACTCATGCTATCTATATTCAACTGGACATATGTGCCTAGATCTTTCCTCACCACATGATGCTTGCCAAAGGAGAAAAATAAAAAGGGATAGAAGGGAAACTTTGACTCTTTGCATAGAAGTAAATACATAAAAGTAAAAGATAGACCCTTCGCAGAGGGAAGCAGAGGTTGCCATGCGCTTATTTGTTTGTATGCTTAATTCCTTAGTGCAAAAGAACGTCATGTTGCATTGCCCCTTGTGATAGCGACCTTTATTATGCAGTCTGTCGCTTTTATTCTTCACCATCACAAGTTCGTGCAACGCTCAATTTTCTCTTACACTAAATGATCTCACACATTTAGAAGCAATTTTTATTGCCCTTTTGCACCGATGACAACTTACTTGAGGGATCTTGCTCAATCCCTAGGTAGGTATGGTGGACTCTTTAAAATAAGATTTGGGTCTAAGGGTTTTTGGATGCACAAGTAGTATGTCTACTTAGTGCGGAATTTTTGGCTAGCAAAGATAGGGGGCAAGCATCACATGTTGAAGGATCTATGACAATATGACTTCTATGTGAATATAAACAAACATAAATCATTAAGTTGTCTTCCTTATCCAACGTCAACAATTTGGGCATATAATATTTTGATGAGGGCTCACAATCACAAAATATTTCCAGGATAGTATATTTATATGTGAATTTTCTCTTCCCTTATTAATTCTTTCATGAGTTGCATCATTGACTAATGTTATGTTTGTCAATCTCTAATAAAAATTTCTACTTATACTTTTCCTTATGTGGTGCCATCACCTACCATAAGATTAGTATATGATCCTCTTAATTTATTTCCTTTCCTTTTATTTATTTCCTTTCTATTTTCTTCCTTATTTCCTTTCTTTTATTTGCAACATGAAAGTAAAGAAAGCAGAAATTAAAACTAACTTTATTATATATCTTACACACGATTATAAGGATAGATCACTAAGCAAACTCTCAAAGAAGAAAGGATCGAACTAAACTTTTATTCATCTAAAGCAAAGGATCGAACTAAAATAAGTAAAGGTAAAAACATAGTGGGATGATACGATACCGGGGCACCTCCCCCAAGCTTGGCAGAAGCCAAGGGGAGTGCTCATACCCGATACTTAATTCTCTTTTGGTGGTGAAGAAGATGATGATGGTGATGAAGAAGAGATCTTGTCCTCGGATTTCCATGGCAGTGGTCCACCATCATAAGAGGAGGAGTGAGTCTCACGGGTCCTGCAACTAGCAGCCAAACTCATACCTTTAAACCTCGCCTCATATTCAAAGACTTGGTTTTGGAGGTCATAGATCTGGCTTTGGAGGAAGTTGATTTGCTCGTTGAGGGTGAAGACGATGTCCTTCATGGGATTGCCATCCACCTTGAGATCATGGGAGAGGTCCGTGATCATGAGGGGATTGGCGTTCAGTCCACGCTCCACCATTCCCTTGCACCGGAAGACGTCCTCCTCCATAGCTTCGAGCCTAGCCTCCATAGTTCCTATCCCTTTGGGACCTTGCACATCGCGGATGTGGAGCAACCCCTCATGCATCTGGATGACCTGAGGGTGCTGCACCACCTCCCGCAGATATGGGTTGATGACGTTCTTGAAGAACTTGTCCTTGGAAGAGCTTGAGGTGGTCATGGTAGATGGGATCTGACAGAAAATAGGAAGAAAAGAGAACAGAGGATTTCTCCGTGATACGGTGGTTAACAGGTTCGGGAAGTATATATAGATTTTTTTTATCTTGGAGGACAAGCATACGGAAGAAAAATGGAGTCCGGAAGGTGTCCCAGGTGGGCACAACCCACCTGGGCGCACCAGGCAAGCCTGGCGCGCCCCGGTGTCTTGTTACCACCAGGGTACACTTCCTGGAAGTTTCTTATTTTCCAAATTTTCTAAATATTCCAAAACTGACAAAAAATATTTTTGCGGATTTTTGGGAGTCCGTTTACTTACCGTATCACGTACCTCCTTATTTTCATGATTCTGGAGTGTTCCGGAAGGACTCTCTTATGTGTTCTTCCGGTGTCAAAGTTTGGATAATATTGCTTCCAACATTAATGGGCGTACCTGAGATATAATGTTTTATTCGTTGCCCATTGACAACCTTCGGGTTAGTACCTTCGGCATTATTTATTTTGATGGCTCCAGACCGATAAACCTCCTCGATAACATATGGGCCTTCCCATTTTGTGAGGAGTTTTCCTGCAAAAAATCTGAAACGAGAGTTGTACAAAAGAACATATTCTCCGACTTTAAACTCACGCTTATGGATTCTTTTGTCATGCCATCTTTTAACTTTTTCTTTGAATTATTTTGCATTTTCATAAGCTTGGGTTCTCCATTCATCTAAAGAATTAATATCAAATAACCTCTTTTCTCCAGCAAGTTTGAAATCATAGTTGAGTTCTTTGATGGCCCAGTATGCTTTATGTTCTAACTCAAGAGGCAAATGACAAGCTTTTTCATAAACCATGTTATAAGGAGACATACCCATAGGATTTTTATATGTTGTTCTATAAGCCCAAAGTGCATCATCTAATTTCTTAGACCAATTCTTCCCGGACCTATTAACAGTCTTTTGCAAAATTAATTTTATTTCTCTATTGCTAAGTTCAACTTGACCACTAGATTGAGGATGATAAGGTGATGCAATTCTATGGTTAACATCATACTTGGCAAGCATTTTACGGAAAGCACCATGAATAAAGTGTGAACCACCATCACTCATTAAATATCTAGTAACTCCAAACCTTGGGAAAATAACTTCCTTAAGCATTTTAATAGAGGTGTTGTGATCAACACTACTGGTTGGAATAGCTTTTACCCATTTAGTAACATAATCAACAACAACCAAAATATGTGTATACCCATTAGAGGAAGGAAAAGGTCCCATGTAATCAAATCCCCAAACATCAAATGGTTCAACAGCAAGTGAATAGTTCATAGGCATTTCTTGACGCTCACCGATATTACCTATTCTTTGACATTCATCACAAGATAAGACGAACTTACGAGCATCCTTGAAGAGAGTAGGCCAATAAAATCCAGATTGCAATACCTTGTGGGCAGTTCTATCTCCAGCATGATGCCCTCCATAAGCTTCAGAGTGACATTTCCGTAGGATTTGTCCCTATTCATGCTCAGGTACACAATGTCTAATAATACCATCTACTCCTTCTTTATAAAGATGTGGGTCATCCCAAAAGTAATGTCTTAAATCATAGAAGAATTTTTTGTTTTGTTGGTATGTAAAGCTAGGTGGTAAATATTTAGCAACAATGTAATTAGCATAGTCAGCATACCAAGGAGTGCTATGAGCAACATTTACTGCAGCTAACTGCTCATTAGGAAAACTATCAGCAATAGGTAGTGGGTCATCAAGCACATTTTCAAGCCTAGATAGATTATCAGCTACGGGGTTCTCAGCTCCTTTTCTATCAATGATATGTAAATCAAATTCTTGTAACAAGAGAACCCATCGAATAAGTCTAGGTTTAGCATCTTTCTTTTCCATAAGATATTTAATAGCAGCATGATCGGTGTGAGCAATGACTTTGGAATCAACAATATAACGTCTAAATTTATCACAAGCAAACACCACTGCTAAGAATTCTTTTTCAGTAGTAGCATAGTTTCGTTGAGCACTTTCTAGAGTTTTACTAGCATAATGAATAACATTCAATTTCTTATCAACTCTTTGTCCTAGAACAACACCAACAGCATAATCACTAGCATCACACATAATTTCAAAAGGCAAGTTCCAATCAGGTGGTTGAACAATAGGTATAGAAATTAAGGCTTTCTTAAGTGTTTCAAAGGCTCCTAAACAATCATCATCAAAAACAAAAGGAATATCCTTTTGCAAAAGACTCGTAAGAGGCCTAGAAATTTTAGAAAAGTCTTTGATAAATCTCCTATAGAAACCAGCGTGACCTAAGAAACTACGAATACCTTTTATAGCTTTAGGACATGGCATTTTCTCAATTGCATCAACCTTAGCTTTGTCCACTTCAATACCTCTTTCAGAAATTTTATGACCCAAGACAATACCTTCATTAACCATAAAGTGGCACTTCTCCCAATTGAAGACAAGATTGGTTTGTTCACATCTCTACAAAACTCGGTCAAGATTTCTTAAGCAATCATCAAAATACTTCCCATAAACGGAGAAATCGTCCATGAAAACCTCAACAATCTTTTCACAAGAGTTAGATAATATAGCAGTCATACATCTTTGAAAGGTAGCAGGTGCATTACATAAACCAAAAGGCATACGTCTATAAGCATAAGTTCCAAAGGGACAAGTAAAAGTGGTATTTTCTTGATCTGGTTGAGAAACAGGTATTTGTGAAAAACCAGAATATCCATCAAGGAAGCAAAAGTATGTGTGCTTAGATAATCTTTCTGGCATTTGATCAATAAAAGGCAGAGGGTAATGATCTTTTCTAGTTACTTCGTTCAATTTTCTAAAATCAATTACCATTCTATAGCCTGTAACAATTCTTTCTGGAATAAGTTCATTCTTATCATTAAGAACAACAGTTATACCTCCTTTCTTAGGGACACAATGAACATGACTTGCCCATCTACTATTAGCTATAGGATAGATTATACCTGCTTCCAGAAGTTTTAATATTTCTGTTCTTACCACTTCTTTCATTTTCGGATTTAACCGACGTTGGTGATCAACAACGGGTTTAGCATCAGGTTCCATATTAATTTTGTGCTGACATAGAGTGGGACTAATGCCCTTTAAATCATCAAGAGTATATCCAATAGGAGCTCGGTGCTTCCTTAGAACTTTCAACAATCTTTCTTCTTCATGTTCTGAAAGGTTAGCACTAATAATAACAGGATATATCTTCTTTTCATCAAGATAAGCATATTTCAAAGTGTCTGGCAATTGTTTTAATTCAAACACAGGATCACCTTTAGGTGGAGGAGGACCTCCTAGAGTTTCAACAGGCAAATTGTGTTTAAGTAGAGGACGTTGTTCAAAGAAAATCTTATCTATTTCATTTCTTTCATGCATATGTAAATCATTTTCATGGTCTAGCAAATATTGTTCTAGTGGATCAGTAGGTGGCACAACAATAGAAGCAAGACCAATTAATTCATCTTAGTAGGTAATTATTTTTCATGAAGTTTTCTACTAAACTTGTAAAAATTAAACTCATGAAACTCATCACCAAAACTAACATCGACAGTTTGTTTCTCACTATCTATTTTAGCATTAACGGTGTTCAAGAAAGGTCTACCAAAGATAATGGGACAAAAGTCATCTTGTAGGGAACCAAGAACAAGAAGATCAGTAGGGTATTTTATTTTCCCACACAAGACTTAAACATCTCTAACAATCCCAATTGGTGATATAGTGTCTCTATTAGCAAGTTTAATAGTAACATCTATGTCTTCTATCTCTGCGGGTGCTATGTCATTCATAATTTCTTGTTATAAGGTGTAAGGAATAGCACTCACACTAGCACCTATGTCACATTAACCATGATAACAGTGATCTCCTATTTTAACTGAGATGACAGGCATGCCAACAACAAGTCTATGTTTATACTTTTTATCAGGTTTGGCAATTCTAGCAGCTTCTTCACAGAAGTAAATAACATGCCCATCCATATCTTCTTCCAAGAGATCTTTAACCATAGCAATACTAGGTTCTACTTTGATTTGTTCATCAGGTTTAGGTGTTCTAATATAGCTTTTGTTAACCAAAGTTGAAACTTTAGCATGTTCCTTTATACTAATAGGAAAAGGTGGTTTCTCAATATAAGCAGAAGGAACAACTGGATCAACATTGTAAAGTATAGTTTCTTCTTTAACTGGTACCGGTTCTTTGATTTCTTCTATAATAGGTGGGTGATATTTAAACCACTTCTCTTTAGGGAGATCAACATGAGTAGCAAATGATTCACAAAAGGAGGCTACTATCTCAGAGTCAAGTCCATATTTAGTGCTAAACTTTTGAAAAGCATCGGTATTCATAAAAGATTTAACACAATCATACTTAAGCTTAATACCTGACTCTTTACCTTCGTTGAGTTCCCAATCTTCAGAGTTGCGTTTAATTCTTTCCAAAAGATCCCACCAGAATTCAATAGTCTTCTTCATAAAAGAACTAGCACAAGAAGTATCAAGCATGGTTTGATCATTACGAGAAAGCTGAGCATAAAAGTTCTGGATAATAATTTCTCTTGAGAGATCATGATTGGGGCATGAATATGATTTAAGCCTCTGATACGTCTCCAACCTATCTATAATTTATGAAGTATTCATGCTGTTATTTTATCACTACTGGGTGTTTTACAATCATTTGATAGCAACTTTATATCATTTTTTGGGACTAATCTATTGACACAGTGCCCAGTGCCAGTTGCTGTTTTTTGCTTGTTTTTTACATCGCAGGAAATCAATACCAAACGGAGTCCAACCGCAACGAAACTCCGCGGAGATTTTTTATGGGCCAGAAGACATCCATTGGGCCAGAGCAGCACCTGGGGGTGCCTCGAGGGGGGCACAACGGTGGCCTCCCGCACCCCTTCTTTGCACTATAAATTCCCAAATATTCTGAAACCCTTCGGGGTTACCCTAGATCAGAAGTTCCGCCTCCGTAAGGTCTCTGTATCCATGAAAACCAATCTAGACCCCGTTCCGGCACCCTGCCGGAGGGGGGAATCATCTCCGGTGGCCATCTTCATCATCCCGGTGGCCACCACGATGAGGAGGGAGTAGTCCACCCTCGAGGTTGAGGGTTTGTACCAGTAGCTATATGTTTAATCTCTCTCTCTCGTGATCTATATCATGGGCTTTGTTAATATAGATGGATCATATGATGTTTCTCCCCTCTATACTCTTATTGTGATGAATTGAATCTTTACCCTTTGAAGTTTTGTCTTGTCGGATTGAATATTCAGAGATGACAACACATGATGTATGTCTTGCGGTATGAATACTTGAGGTGACAATTGGGGTATCATATTGATTCACTTGATGTAAGTTATGGCACTCAACTTGCGGATTCCCGAGGTGACGTTGGGGTAATATTTGCATAGGGGTTGATGCATGTTTCTATTATCTTTTCTCTGATAGAAACTTTGGGGTCTCTCTGTAGTTCTTTGTGTCGATTGAGTATTATGAATATGAATTTTCTTTGGTGTTATTTTAGTACGAACTCTTGATTAGATCGATCGGAAAGAATAGCTTGCGTTATTTTATTATGAACTCTAGGATAGATCAAACGGAAAGAATAGCTTTGAGGTGGTTTCGTACCCTACAAACAATTTCTATCTTTTGTTCTCCGCTAATATGAACTCAGGAGTGATTCTTTATTGCACTTTGAGGGATAATCATATGATCCAACTATGTTAGCATTGTTGAGAGGTTGCACTAGCGAAAGTACGGACCCTAGGCCTCATTTTTAAGCATTGCAATACCGTTTTTGTGCCCGTTTACTATTTGCTACCTTGCTGTTTTTATTTATTCAGATTATAAAAATATATTTCTACCATCAATATTACACCTTTACCACCATCTCTTCACCGAACTAGTGCACCTATACAATTTGCCATTGTATTGGGTGTGTTGGGGACACAAGAGATTTCTTGTATTTGGTTGCAGGGTTGTCTGAGAGAGACCATCTTCATCCTACACCTCCCACGGATTGATAAACCTTAGGTCATCCACTTGAGGGAAAATTGCTATTGTCCTACAAAACTCTGCACTTGGAGGCCCAACACGAGTCTACAAGAATAAAGTTGCGTAGTAGACATCAAGCTCTTTTCTGGCGCCGTTGCCGAGGAGATGAGTGCTTGAAGGTATATCTTTAGATCTTGCAATTGAATCTTTTATTTTTCTTGTTTTATCACTAGTTTGGTTTATAAAATAAAACTACATAAAAATGGAATTTAGGTTGCATCATATTATTGATCATCTTTATAATATATTTCTTGAAAATGATGGTTCGAAAAATTGTGCTCAATTGTTAGAAGAAGAAGTCAATAAAATGTTTGGCACAAAATATTTTAATGATGAGCATGATTGCAATGTTGTTAGTATGAATTCTTTCAATATCCAAAATGCTAATGATGATTGCACAAGTCATGACAAAAATGTTTCTTATAAGCATGTCAATTTTTGCGGAGTGAATTGGGAGTGCCTTTTCACACCAAAAAGGGAAGATAGATTTTGTAAGAAGCATAAATATTTAGAAACGAAAAAGTTGCAAGAGAGGCTAGATGATTGTGCTGAAAGATGTAATTTTTTCGCCATCCTTGTGAACTTTGCAATGAACATGGTCATTTAAATCTCCAATGCAAATTATTTCATGATCAAATCGTGTCCAAAAATTGTGATAACTTGACTACCCTTGAGCATCATAAAGAGCATAGTATTCTTTTGGGGTATGAAGAAATGAAACGTATAACTAAGGGTTTTCCAAATCCTGAGAGGTTTCTTGATTTTGATCTAGAAGAAATTTATATGTTTTGTGCAGTAAATTGCATTGAGAATCCTTATATTGCCAACTACTTAAAGACAAGAAAACAAATGGAATATGAAGAGAGTACTAATGAAAGGGAAAATGTTTCCCAATACCCTCCTAGTGTTTATTATGATGAATCAGGTAACGAGGAGGAGCTTCCTATCCAATCAATCTCTTCAACAAGGAGCTCGAAAAAATTAATTGAACCCACACATGATGTGGAGAAGAAGAAGAAGAAAAGAAGAAGAAAGAATAGATGTAAAAAGGTATCTCTCCCAAATAATGTTGCTCCTATTATTGTTGTGCCCCATGAAAACGAATCAAAAATTATTGTGGAAGATGATGAACTTGATGATGATATTGCTTCTATGTCTTATGGCACAATGTCCGAGAGCACTATTGATGATGATTTTGTTATGCCTATTGCTTGTTGTGATGATTATGATTGGGAAGATAATGATACTTCTTATAATCTTGTAAATATTTTTGGCACTTGCTTGGAAGAATATGATAATAATGTTTGCTATACTATTGGTGCCATTCATGCTATTGATAAGAATGATTGTGATGATATGCAAAACCACAAGCTTGGGGATGCTATGTTTAATGATTATGAAATGTTTGAAGATTTATTTGCTGGAAATAATGCTTGTTCTAAGCTTGGGGATGCTTTGCTTAATGAATATGATCCTTTGATTCCTTCTACTTTCAATAAGAAAATTTATTATGATGATAGCATGCCTCCTATTTATGATGATTACATTGATGAAAGTGGGTTTGGAAGAGTGTCAACTCTAGGTAGTAGTGATCCCACTATTTTGGAGGGTGTTGAATCTTATTACAATATTAATGAAAGTGGATTTGGAGAGGCCATGACTTTATTTAGTGATACATCAGCCTCCCCCAAGCTAGAGCGATACTTTCTCCTTCACGAGGCCAAAAATTATATACGTAATTCCGATCACGATGAACTAGATGCATAGGATAATTTTTTTGATGTAACTCCAATTTCAATCGATTCCAATTCCAAGATCCAATATCATCGCATAGCCTATACCATGCCAATGCTTTTCCCTTCAAAGATAAAGGGAAAACCTTTTTCATAACTTCATCTCCGGGTAAACCTGCAAGCTTAAACAATCCACAAATTTGTTCTACATATATCAAGTGCATATCAGGATGTCCGGTTCCATCTCCTGCATAAGGATTAGCTAGCAGATGTTCTATCATACTCGAAGGAATTTCATATTCAATATTTTCAGTAGGTGCAGTAGCTTGAGGGACGTCAGCACGACGGCGTGGCGACGGTGATGATGAAGTTACCGGCGCAGGGCTTCGCCTAAGCACTACAACGATATGACCGAGGTGTGTTTCTGTGGAGGGGGGCACCGCACACGGATAAAAGATCAATTTGTGTGTTCTAGGGTGCCCCCTCCCCACGTATATAAAGGAGGGAGGGGGAGGCCAGCCGGCCCTAGGGGGCGCGCCCAAAGAGGGGAGTCCTACTAGGACTCCAAGTCCTAGTAGGATTCCCCAAGAGGGAGAGAGGGGGAAGGAAGGAGAGGGAGAGGGAGAGGGAAAGAGGGGCCGCGCCCCCCTCCCCTAGTCCTATTAGGACTCCCCTTGGGGGGTTCAGGGCGCCACCTCCTGGCTGCTGCCCTCTCTCTCCCCTAAGGCCCATTAAGGCCCATTACTTCCCTCGGGTTTTCCGGTAACCCCTCCGGCACTCCGGTTTTACCCGAAACTATCCAGAACACTTCCGGTGTCCGAATAACATGGTCCAATATATCAATCTTTATGTCTCGACCATTTTGAGACTCCTCGTCATGTCCGTGATGTCATCCAGGACTCCGAACAACCTTCGGTCATCAAATCACATAAACTCATAATACAAATCGTCATCGAACGTTAAGCATGCGGACCCTACGGGTTCGAGAACTATGTAGACATGACCGAGACACATCTCCAGTCAGTAACCAATAGTGGAACCTGGATGCTCATATTGGCTCCTACACATTCTACGAAGATCTTTATCGGTCAAACCGCATAACTACATACGTTGTTCCCTTTGTCATCGGTATGTTACTTGCCCGAGATTCGATCGTCGGTATCACCATACCTAGTTCAATCACGTTACCGGCAAGTCTCTTTACTCGTTCCGTAATACATCATCCCGTAACTAACTCATTAGTCACATTGCTTGCAAGGCTTATAGTGATGTATATTATCGAGAGGGCCCAGAGATACTTCTCTGACCATCGGAGTGACAAATCCTAATCTCGATCTATGCCAACTCAACAAACACCATCGGAGACACCTGTAGAGCATCTTTATAATCACCCAGTTACGTTGTGACGTTTGATAGCACACTAAGTGTTCCTACGGTATTCGGGAGTTGCATAATCTCATAGTCATAGGAACATGTATAAGTCATGAAGAAAGCAATAGCAATAAACTAAATGATCATAATGCTAAGCTAACGGATGGGCCTTGTCCATCACATCATTCTCTAATGATGTGATCCCATTCATCTAATGACAACACATGTCTATGGTTAGGAAACTTAACCATCTTTGATTAACGAGCTAGTCAAGTAGAGGCATACTAGGGACACTCTGTTTTGTCTATGTATTCACACACGTATCAAGTTTCTGGTTAATACAATTCTAGCATGAATAATAAACATTTATCATGATATAAGGAAATATAAATAACAACTTTATTATTGCCTCTAGGGCATATTTCCTTCAGTCTCCCACTTGCACTAGAGTCAATAATCTAGATTACATAGTAATGATTCTAACACCCATGGAGTCTTGGTGCTGATCATGTTTTGCTCGTGAGAGAGGCTTAGTCAACGGGTCTGTAACATTCAGATCCGTATGTATCTTGCAAATCTCTATGTCCCCTTCCGACACTTGATGACGAATGGAATTGAAGCATCTCTTGATGTGCTTGGTTCTCTTGTGAAATCTGGATTCCTTCGCCAAGGCTATTGCTCCACTATTGTCACAAAAGATTTTTATTGGACCCGATGCACTAGGTATGACACCTAGATAGGATATGAACTCCTTCATTTGCTGCTTCCGAAGCAGCTATGCACTCCGCTTCACACATAGATCTTGCCACGACGCTTTGCTTAGAACTGCACCAACTGACAGCTCCACCGTTCAATATAAATACGTATCCGGTTTGTGACATAGTCATCCGGATCAGTGTCAAAGCTTGCATCGACGTAACCATTTACGATGAGCTCTTTGTCACCTCCATAAATGAGAAACATATCCTTAGTCCTCTTCAGGTATTTCAGGATGTTCTTGACCGCTGTCCAGTGATCCACTCCTGGATTACTTTGGTACCTCCCTGCTATACTTATAGCAAGGCACACATCAGGTCTGGTACAGAACATTGCATACATGATAGAACCTATGGCTAAAGCATAGGGAATGACTTTCATTTTATCTCTATCTTCTGCGGTGGTCGGGCATTGAGTCTGACTCAACTTCATACCTTGTAACACAGGTAAGAACCCTTTCTTTGCTTGATCCATTTTGAACTTCTTCAAAATTTTGTCAAGGTAAGTGCTTTGTGAAAGTCCAATTAAGCGTCTTGATCTATCTCTACAGATCTTGATGCCTAATATGTAAGCAGCTTCACCGAGGTCTTTCATAGAAAATGTTTTATTCAAGTATCCTTTTATGCTATCCAGAAATTCTATATCATTTCCAATGAAAAATATTTCATCCACATATAATATTAGAAATGCTACAGAGCTCCCACTCACTTTCTTGTAAATACAGGTTTCTCCAAAAGTCTGTATAAAACCATATGCTTTGATCACACTATCAAAACGTTTATTCCAACTATGAGATGCTTGCACCAGTCCATAAATGGATCGCTAGAGCTTGCACACTTTGTTATCATCCTTTGGATCGATAAAACCTTCTGGTTGCATCATAACAACTCTTCTTCCAGAAATCCATTCAGGAATGCAGTTTTGACATCCATTTGCCAAATTTCATAATCATTAAATGTGGCAATTGCTAACATGATTCGGACAGACTTAAGCATTGCTACGGGCGAGAAGGTCTCATCGTAGTCAACTCCTTGAACTTGTTGAAAACCTTTCACAACAAGTCGAGCTTTGTAGACAGTAACATTATCGTCAGCGTCAGTCTTCTTCTTGAAGATCCATTTATTCTCTATGGCTTGCCGATCATCGGACAAGTCAACCAAAGTCCACACTTTGTTCTCATACATGGATCCCATCTCAGATTTCATGGCTTCAAGCCATTTCGCGAAATCTGGGCTCATCATCGCTTCCTCATAGTTCGTAGGTTCGTCATGGTCAAGTAACATGACCTCCAGAACAGGATTACCGTACCACTCTGGTGTGGATTTTACTCTGGTTGACCTACGAGGTTCGTTAGTAACTTGATCCGAAGTTTCATGATCATCATCATTAGCTTCCTCACTAATTGGTGTAGGAATCACTGGAACTGATTTTTGTGAAGAATTACTTTCCAAGAAGGGAGCAGGTACAGTTACCTCGTCAAGTTCTACTTTCCTCCCACTCACTTCTTTCGAGAGAAACTCCTTCTCTAGAAAGGATCCATTCTTAGCAACGAATATCTTACCTTCGGATCTGTGGTAGAAGGTGTACCCAACAGTCTCTTTTGGGTATCCTATGAAGACACATTTCTCCGATTTGGGTTGAAGCTTATCAGGTTGAAGCTTTTTCACATAAGCATCAGAGCCCCAAACTTTAAGAAACGACAACTTTGGTTTCTTGCCAAACCACAATTCATATGGTGTTGTCTCAACGGATTTAGATGGTGCCCTATTTAACGTGAATGCAGCCGTCTCTAAAGCCTAACCCCAAAATGATAGCGGTAAATCAGTAAGAGACATCATAGATCGCACCATATATCTAATAAAGTGCGGTTACGACGTTCGGACACACCATTACGCTGTGGTGTTCCGGGTGGCGTGAGCTACGAAACTATTCCGCATATTTTTTCAAATGAACTCCAAACTCGTAACTCAAATATTCTCCTCCACGATCAGATCGTAGAAACTTAATTTTCTTGTTATGATGATTTTCCACTTCACTCTGAAGTTCTTTGAACTTTTCAAATGTTTCAGACTTATGTTTCATCAAGTAGATATACCCATATCTGCTCAAATCATGCATCTGTGAAGGTCAGAAAATAACGATACCCGCCGCGAGCCTCAACACTCATCGGACCGCATACATCAGTATGTATTACTTCCAACAAGTCTGTTGCTCGCTCCATTGTTCCGGAGAACGGAGTCTTAGTCATCTTGCCCATGAGGCATGGTTCGCAAGCATCAAGTGATTCCAAAAGCCCATCAGCATGGAGTTTCTTCATGTGCTTTACACCAATATGACCTAAACGGCAGTGCCACAAATAAGTTGCACTATCATTATTAAACTTATATCTTTTGGCTTCAACACTATGAATATGTGTATCACTACTATCGAGATTCAATATAAATAGACCACTCTTCAAGGGTGCATGACCATAAAAGATATTACTCATATAAATAGAACAACCATTATTCTCTGATTTAAATGAATAACCGTCTCGCATCAAACAAGATCCAGATATAATGTTCATGCTTAACGCTGGCAAAAAATAACAATTATTCAGGTCTAAAACTAATCCCGAAGGTAGATGTAGAGGTAGCGTGTCGACGGCGATCACATTGACTTTGGACCCATTTCCCACGCGCATCGTCACCTCGTCCTTAGCCAATCTTCACTTAATCCGTAGCCCCTGTTTCGAGTTGCAAATATGAGCAACAGAACCAGTATCAAATACCCAGGCACTACTGCCAGCATTAGTAAGGTACACATCAATAACATGTATATCAAATATACCTTTCACTTTGCCATCCTTCTTATCCGCCAAATACTTGTGGCAGTTCCGCTTCCAGTGACCAGTCCCTTGTAGTAGAAGCACTCAGTCTCAGGCTTAGGTCCAGACTTGGGCTTCTTCACTTGAGCAGCAACTTGCTTGCCGTTCTTCTTGAAGTTTCCCTTCTTCCCTTTGCCTTTTTCTTGAAACTAGTGGTCTTGTTGACCATCAACACTTGATGCTCCTTCTTGATTTCTACCTCCTCAACATTTAGCATCGCGAAGAGCTCAGGAATTGTCTTATCCATCCCTTGCATATTATAGTTCATCACGAAGCTTTTGTAGCTTGGTGGCAGTGATTGAAGAACTTTGTCAATGACACTATCAACCGGAAGATTAACTCCCAGTTGAGTCAAGTGATTGTGGTACCCAGACATTTTGAGTATGTGTTCACTGACAGAACTATTCTCCTCCATTATGCAGCTGTAGAACTTATTGGAGACTTCATATCTCTCAATCCGGGCATTTGCTTGAAATATTAACTTCAACTCGTGGAACATCTCATATGCTCCATGATGTTCAAAACTTCGTTGAAGTCCCGGTTCTAAGCCGTAAAGCATGGCACACTGAACTATCGAGTAGTCATCAGCCTTGCTCTGCCAGACATTCACAACATCCGGTGTTGCTCCTGCAGCGGGTCTTGCACCTAGCAGTGCTTCCAGGACGTAATTCTTCTGTGCAACAATGAGGATAATTGATGTCTACTACAAAACCTTCTTCTTGTAGACGTTGTTGGGCCTCCAAGTGCAGAGGTTTGTAGGACAGTAGCAAATTTCCCTCAAGTGGATGACCTAAGGTTTATCAATCCGTGGGAGGTGTAGGATGAAGATGGTCTCTCTCAAACGACCCTGCAACCAAATAACAAAGAGTCTCTTGTGTCCCCAACACACCTAATACAATGGTAAATTGTATAGGTGCACTAGTTCGGCGAAGAGATGGTGATACATGTGCAATATGGATGGTAGATATAGGTTTTTGTAATATGAAATTATAAAAACAGCAAGGTAACTAATGATAAAAGTGAGCATAAGCGGTATTGCAATGTGTTGAAACAAGGCCTAGGGTTCATACTTTCACTAGTGCAAGTTCTCTCAACAATAATAACATAACTGGATCATATAACTATCCCTCAACATGCAACAAAGAGTCACTCCAAAGTCACTAATAGCGGAGAACAAACGAAGAGATTATTGTAGGGTACGAAACCACCTCAAAGTTATTCTTTCTAATCAATCTATTCAAGAGTCCGTAGTAAAAATAACATGAAGCTATTCTTTCCGTTCGATCTATCATAGAGTCGTACTAGAATAACACCTTCAGACACAAATCAACCAAAACCCTAATGTAACCTAGATACTCCAATGTCACCTCAAGTATCCGTGGGTATGATTATACGATATGCATCACCACAATCTCAAATTCATCTATTCAACCAACAAAGAGAACTTCAAAGAGTGCCCCAAAGTTTCTACTAGAGAGTCAAGACTAAAACGTGTGCCAACCCCTATGCATAAGTTCACAAGGTCACAGAACCCGCAAGTTGATCACCAGAACATACATCAAGTGAATCACATGAATATCCCATTGTCACCACAGATAAGCACATGCAAGACATACATCAAGTGTTCTCAAATCCTTAAAGACTCAATCCGATAAGATAACTTCAAAGGGAAAACTCAATCCATTACAAGAGAGTAGAGGGGGAGAAACATCATAAGATCCAACTATAATAGCAAAGCTCGCGATACATCTAGATCATGCCGAATCAAGAACACGAGAGAGAGAGAGAGAGAGAGAGAGAGATCAAACACATAGCTACTGGTACATACCCTCAGCCCCGAGGGTGAACTACTCCCTCCTCGTCATGGAGAGCGTCGGGATGATGAAGATGGCCACCGGTGAGGGATCCCCCCTCCGGCAGGGTGCCGGAACAGGGTCCCGATTGGTTTTCGGTGGCTATAGAGGCTTGCAGCGGCGGAACTCCCGATCTAGGTTTGTTTCCGGAAGTTTGGGTATATATGAGAGGTATTGGCATCGGGAACAAGTCAGGGGGGTCTCCGGGATGTCCACAAGGCAGGGGGGCGCGCCCCCCACCCTCGTGGGAACCCGGGATTCTTCTGGTCCATCTCCGATGCTCCGTGGGCTTCTTCCGGTCCAAAAATAATCTCCGTCAAATTTCAGGTCAATTGGACTCCGTTTGGTTTTCCTTTTCTGCGATACTCAAAAACAAGGAAAAAATAGAAACTGGCACTGGGCTCTGGGTTAATAGGTTAGTCCCAAAAATCATATAAAATAGCATATAAATGCATATAAAACATCCTAGATGGATAATATAATAGCATGGAACAATAAAAAATTATAGATACGTTGGAGACGTATCAAGCATTCCCAAGCTTAATTCCTGGTCGTCCTCAAGTAGGTAAATGATAAAAACATAATTTTTGATGTGGAATGCTACCTAACATATTTATCAATGTAATCTTCTTTATTGTGGCAAGAATATTCAGATCCATAAGATTCAAGACAAAAGTTTAATATTGACATAAAAACAATAATACTTCAAGCATACTAACAAAGTGATCATGTCTTCTCAAAATAACATGGCCAAAGAAAGTTCATCCCTACAAAATCATATAGTTTGGCTATGCTCCATATTCGTCACACAAAATACTCAAACCATACACAACCCCCGTTTCAGCCAAGCAATTGTTTCATACTTTAGCCTTTTCAATCTTTTTCAACTTTCACGCAATACATGAGCGTGAGCCATGGACATAGCACTATAGGTGGAATATAATATGATAATGGGGGTTGTGTGGAGAAGACAAAAAAGGAGAAAGTCTCACATTGACGCGGCTAATCAACGGGCTATGGAGATGCCCGTCAATTGATGTCAATGCAAGGAGTAGGGATTGCCATGCAACAGATGCACTAGAGCTATAAATGTATGAAAGCTCAACAAAAGAAACTAAGTGGGTGTGCATCCAACTTGCTTGCTCACGAAGACCTAGGGCATTTGAGGAAGCCCATCGTTGGAATATACAAGCCAAGTTCTAAAAGGAAAAATTCCCACTAGTATATGAAAATGACAAAACAAGAGACTCTCTATCATAAGGATCATGGTGCTACTTTGAAGCACAAGTGTGGAAAAAAGGATAGTAGCATTGTCCCTTTTATTATTATTTTTTGGGGCCTTTTTTTATTTGGCCTTTCTCTTTTTTGGGGGCAATGCTCTATGAATGATGATCATCACACTTCTATTCATTTACAACTCAATGATTACAACTCAATACTAGAACAAAATATGACTCTAAATGAATGCTACCGGTGGTGTACCAGGATGGGCAATGAATCAAGAGTGACATGTATGATAGTTATACATGGTGGCTTTGCCACAAATACGATGTCAACTACATGATCATGAAAGGCAATATGACAATGATGAAGTGTGTCATAATAAACTGAACGGTGGAAAGTTGCATGGCAATATATCTCGGAATGGCTATGGAAATGCCATAATAGGTGGGTATGGTGGTTGTTTTGAGGAAGATATAAGGAGGTTTATGTGTGATAGAGCGTATCATATCACGGGGTTTGGATGCACCGGCAAAGTTTGCACCAACTCTCGAGGTGAGAAAGGGCAATGCACGGTGCCGAAGAGGCTAGCAATGATGGAAGGGTGAGAGTGCGTATAATCCATGGACTCAACATTAGTCATAAAGAACTCACATACTTATTGCAAAAATCTACAAGTCATCAAAACCAAGCACTACACGCATGCTCCTAGGGGGGAGGTTGGTAGGAGTTAACCATCGTGCGCCCCCGACCTCCACACAAAGGAGGACAATCAAAGAAATACTTCATGCTTCAAATTTGTCACACAACGGTTACCATACGTGCATGCTACGGGACTTGCAAACCTCAACACAAGTATTTCTCAAATTCACAACTACTCTACTAGCATGACTCTAATATCACCATCCTCATATCTCAAAACAATCATCAAGCATCAAACTTCTCATAGTATTCAATGCACTCTATATGAAAGTTTTTATTATACCCATCTTGAATGCCCATCATATTAGGACTAGTTTCATAACCAAAGAAAATTACCATGCTGTTTAGGACTCTCAAAATAATATAAGTGAAGCATGAGAGTCCATCTATTTCTTCAAAATAAAACCACCGCCGTGCTCTAACAAGATATAAGTGAAGCACTAGAGCCAATGACAAACTACTCCGAAAGATATAAGTGAAGATCAATGAGTAGTCGAATAATTATGCAACTATGTGAAGACTCTCTAATATTTAAGAATTTAAGATCTTGGGATATTATTCAAACAGCAAGCAAAACAAAATAAAATAAAATGATGCTCTAAGCAAAACACATATCATGTGGTGAATAAAAATATAGCTCCAAGTAAAGTTACCGATGAACAAAGACGAAAGAGGGGATGCCTTCCGGGGCATCCCCAAGCTTAGGCTCTTGGTTGTCCTTGAACATTACCTTGAGGTGCCTTGGGCATCCCCAAGCTTAGGCTCTTGCCACTCCTTATTCCATAGTCCATCGAATCTTTACCCAAAACTTGAAAACTTCACAACACAAAACTCAACAGAAAACTCATAAGCTCCGTTAGTATAAGAAAATAAATCACCACTTTTGGTACTGTTGTGAACTCATTATAAATTCATATTGGTGTAATATCTACTGTATTCCAACTTCTCTATGGTTCATACCCTCCGATACTACTCATAGATTCATCAAAATAAGCAAACAACACATAGAAAACAGAATCTGTCAAAAACAGAACAGTCTGTAGTAATCTGTATCAAACGTATACTTCTGGATCTCCAAAAATTCTTAAATAAATTGGTGGACGTGAGGAATTTATTTATTAATAATCTGCAAAAAGAATCAACGTAATTGCACTCTCCAGTAAAACATTACAGCTAATCTCGTGAGCGCAAAAGTTTCTGTTTTTTACAGCATGATCATAAAGACTTCACCCAAGTCTTCCCAAAGGTTCTACTTGGAACAAACACTAATTAAAACATAAAACCACATCTAACCAGAGGCTAGATGAATTATTTATTACTAAACAGGAGCAAAAATCAAAGAACAAAAATAAAATTTGGTTGCCTCCCAACAAGCGCTAACGTTTAACGCCCCTAGCTAGGCATGATGATTTCAATGATGCTCACATAAATGATAAAAATTGAAACATAAAGAGAGCATCATGAAGAATATGACTAGCACATTTAAGTTTAAACCACTTCCTATGCATATGGATTTTGTGAGCAAACAACTTGTGGGAACAATAATCAACTAGCATAGGAAGGCAAAACAAGCATAACTTCAAAACTTTAAGCACATAGAGAGGAAACTTGATATTATTGCAATTCCTACAAGCATATATTCCTCCCTCCTAATAATTTTTAGTAGCATCATGAATGAATTCAACAATATAACCAGCACCTAAAGCATCCTTTTCATGATCTACAAGCATATAAATTTTATTACTCTCCACATAAGAAAAATTCTTCTCATTCAGAATAGTGGGAGTATCATAAGAGACTCGAATACTATAAATTGTTTCCACATTAAAAGAGTAATGTTCAGAAAAAGGGTAATCATAATCATGACAAGTTTTATAAACATAATCATCACTAATTTTTATAGCATAAGTTTCATCACAATAATTATCATAAATAGGAAGCATGCTATCATCATAATAAACTTGCTCATCAAAACTTGGGAGGCTAAAAATATCATCTTCATTAAACATAGCATCCCCAAGCTTGGGACAAACATTAATTGCAGCAAATATATTCTCAAACATGTCATTCTCATCAAACATAGCATCCCCAAGCTTGGGCGTTTTCATATCATAAGCATAATCACTCTCATCATTAATAGTATGGATAGCACCAATAGTATAGCAATTATCATCATCACAATGAGTAATAGGAGCAACATCATTTGGGAGGGATACCTTTCTACCTTTGCTTCTCCCTCTTTTATTTTTCTTCTTCACATCATGTGTGGGTTTAACCCTCTTTTTTTAGCTCCTTATTAATGAGATTGGTTGAATAGAAAGCTCCTCCTCGTTACCTGATTCATCATAAGAAATAATAGGAGGATATTGGGAAGTCTCTTCCCTTTCATTAGTATTCTCTTCATCTTCTATTTGTTTTATTGTCTTTATGTAATTGGCAATATAAGGATTTTCAATGCAATTCACCGCACAATACATATACATTTCTTCTAAATCAAAATCAAGAACTTTATCACGGACAAATTCTGGAATATCCTTAGTTATACGTTTCATTTCTTCACAACCCAAAAGCTAACTAAGTTCATTATGATGTGCAAGGGAAATCAAGTCATCACAATTTTTGTACACGATTCGATCATGAAACAGTTTGCATTGGAGATTTAAATGACCACGTTCATTGCAAAGTTCACAAGTACGGCTACGAAAATTTAAATTTTCAGCACAAACATCTAGCCTCTCTTGCAACCATTTAGTTTCTAAATACTTGTGCCTCTTGCAAAATCTATCTTCCCTATTTGGTGTGTACTTGCAAACTCTATGCACTCCACAAAAGTTGACATGCTTATAAGAGACATTTTCATCATGACTAGTGCAATCATCATTAGTACTATGGGTATTCAAAGAGTTCATACTAACAACATTGCAATCATGCTCATCATTCAAAGATTTAGTGCCAAACATCCTAATGCACTCTTCCTCTAGCAATTGAGCACAATTATCGGAATCCTTATTTTCATGAAAGATATTAAAAAGATGAAGCATATGAGGCACCCTTAATTCCATTTTTTTTATAGTTTTCTTTTATAAACTAAACTAGTGATAAAACAAGAAACTAAAAGATTTGATTGCAAGATCTAAAGATATACCTTCAAGCACTCACCTCCCCGGCAACGACGCCAGAAAAGAGCTTGATGTCTACTACACAACCTTCTTCTTGTAGACTTTGTTGGGCCTCCAAGTGCAGAGGTTTGTAGGACAGTAGCAAATTTCCCTCAAGTGGATGACCTAAGGTTTATCAATCCATGGGAGGTGTAGGATGAAGATGGTCTCTCTCAAACAACCCTGCAACCAGATAACAAAGAATCTCTTGTGTCCCCAACACACCCAATACAATGGTAAATTGTATAGGTGCACTAGTTCGGCGAAGAGATGGTGATACAAGTGCAATATGGATGGTAGATATAGGTTTTTGTAATCTGAAAATATAAAAACAGCAAGTAACTAATGATAAAAGTGAGCGTAAACGGTATTGCAATGCTAGGAAACAAGGCCTAGGGTTCATACTTTCACTAGTGCAAGTTCTCTCAACAATAATAACATAATTGGATCATATAACTATCCCTCAACATGCAACAAAGAGTCACTCCAAAGTCACTAATAGCGGAGAACAAACGAAGAGATTATTGTAGGGTACGAAACCACCTCAAAGTTATTCTTTCTGATCGATCTATTCAAGAGTCCGTAGTAAAATAACACGAAGCTATTATTTCTGTTCGATCTATCATAGAGTTCGTACTAGAATAACACCTTAAGACACAAATCAACCAAAACCCTAATGTCACCTAGATACTCCAATGTCACCTCAAGTATCCGTGGGTATGATTATACGATATGCATCACACAATCTCAGATTCATCTATTCAACCAACACAAAGAACTTCAAAGAGTGCCCCAAAGTTTCTACCGGAGAGTCAAGACGAAAACGTGTGCCAACCCCTATGCATAAGTTCACAAGGTCACGGAACCCGCAAGTTGATCACCAAAACATACATCAAGTAGATCACGTGAATATCCCATTGTCACCACAGATAAGCACATGCAAGACATACATCAAGTGTTCTCAAATCCTTAAAGACTCAATCCGATAAGATAACTTCAAAGGGAAAACTCAATCCATTACAAGAGAGTAGAGGGGAGAAACATCATAAGATCCAACTATAATAGCAAAGCTCGCGATACATCAAGATCGTGCCGAATCAAGAACACGAGAGAGAGAGAGATCAAACACATAGCTACTGGTACATACCCTCAGCCCCGAGGGTGAACTACTCCCTCCTCGTCATGGAGAGCGCCGGGATGATGAAGATGGCCACCGGTGAGGGATCCCCCTCCGGCAGGGTGCCGGAACAGGGTCCCGATTGGTTTTCGGTGGCTATAGAGGCTTGCGGCGGCGGAACTTCCGATCTAGGTTTGTTCCTGGAAGTTTGGGTATATATGAGAGGTATTGGAGTCGGGAACAAGTCAGGGGGGGTCTCCAGGCTATCCACAAGGCAGGGGGCGCGCCCAGGGAGTGGGCGCGCCCCCCACCCTCGTGGGCAGCCCGGGACTCTTCTGGTCCATCTCCGATGCTCCGTGGGCTTCTTCCGATCCAAAAATAATCTCCGTCAAATTTCAGGTCAATTGGACTCCGTTTGGTTTTCCTTTTCTGCGATACTCAAAAACAAGGAAAAAACAGAAACTGGCACTGGGCTCTCGGTTAATAGGGTAGTCCCAAAAATCATATAAAATAGCATATAAATGCATATAAAACATCCTAGATGGATAATATAATTGCATGGAACAATAAAAAATTATAGATACGTTGGAGACGTATCAATAATCCTCAAGTTACGGACCCAGTCCGTGTAGTTGCTACCATCATCTTTCAACTTAGCTTTCTCTAGGAACACATTAAAATTCAAAGGAACAGTAGCGCGCGCCATTGATCTACAACAACGTAGACATGCAAAATACTATCAGGCACTAAGTTCATGATAAATTAAAGTTCAGTTAATCATATTACTTAAGAACTCCCACTTAGATAGACATCCCTCTAATCATCTAAGTGATCACGTGATCCAAATCAACTAAACCATGTCCGATCATCACGTGAGATGGAGAAGTTTTCAATGGTGAACATCACTATGTTGGTCATATCTACTATATGATTCACGCTCGACCTTTCGGTCTCAGTGTTCCAAGGCCATATCTGCGTGTGCAAAACAGGCTTGCAAAACAGGCTTGCACCAGTTGTATGTGAATGTAGAGCTTATCACACCCGATCATCACGTGGTGTCTCGGCACAACGAACTGTAGCAACGGTGCATACTTAGGGAGAACACTTATACCTTGAAATTTAGTGAGAGATCATCTTATAATGCTACCGTCGATCTAAGAAAAATAAGATGCATAAAGGATAAACATCACATGCAATCAATATAAGTGATATGATATGGCCATCATCATCTTGTGCCTTTGATCTCCATCTCCAAAGCACCACCATGATCACCATCGTCACCGGCTTGACACCTTGATCTCCATCGATGTATCGTAATCGTCTCGCCAAAACTATTGCTTCTACGAATATCGCTACCGCTCAGTGTTAAAGTAAAGCAATTACATGGCGATTGCATTTCATACAATAAAGCGGCAACCATAAGGCTCCTGCCAGTTGCCGATAACTTTTACAAAACATGATCATCTCATACAACAATTTATATATCATCACATCTTGACCATATCACATCACAGCAAGCCCTACAAAATCAAGTTAGACGTCCTCTACTTTGTTGTTACATGTTTTACGTGGCTGCTATGGGCTTAGCAAGAACCGTTCTTACCTACGCATCAAAACCACAACGATTTTTCGTCAAGTGTGTTGTTTTAACCTTCAACAAGGACCGGGCGTAGTCACACTCGATTCAACTAAAGTTGGAGAAACAGACACCCACTAGCCACCTGTGTGCGAAGCACGGCGGTAGAACCAGTCTCATGAACGCGGTCATGTAATGTCGGTCTGGGCCGCTTCATCCAACAATACCGCCGAATCAAAGTATGACATGCTGGTAAGCAGTATGACTATTATCGCCCACAACTCTTTGTGTTCTACTCGTGCATATAACATCTACGCATAGACCTGGCTCTGATACCACTGTTGGGGAACACAGTATTTCAAAAAAAATACCTACGATCACGCAAGATCTATCTATGTGATGCATAGCAACGAGCGGGGAGAGTGTATCCACGTACCCTCATAGGCCGAAAGCGGAAGCGTTGTATCAACGCGGTTGATGTAGTCATACGTTTTCACGATCTGACCAATCCTAGCACCGAACGTACGGCACCTCCGTGTTTAGCACACGTTCAGCTCGATGACGTCCCTCATACTCTTGATCCAGTTGAGGACGGGGGGGAGTTCCGTCAGCACGATGGTGTGGCGACGGTGATGATGAAGTTACCGGCCCACGGCTTCGCCTAAGCACTACGACGATATGGCCGAGGTGTGTTTCTGTGGAGAGGGGCACCGCACACGGCTAAAAGATCAACTTGTGTGTTCTAGGGTGCCCCCCTCCCCACATATATAAAGGAGGGGAGGCCAGCCGGCCCTAGGGGCGCGCCCAAAGAGGGGAGTCCTACTAGGACTCCAAGTCCTAGTAGGATTCCACCAAGAGGGAGAGAGGGGGAAGGAAGGAGAGGGAGAGGGAGAGGGAGAGGAGAGGGAAAGAGGGGTCGTGCCCCCTCCCCTAGTCCTATTCGGACTCCCCTTGGGGCGGCGCCACCTCCTGGCTGCTGACCTCTCTCTCCCCTAAGGCCCATTAAGGCCCATTACTTCCCCGGGGTTTTCCGGTAACCCCTCCGGCACTCCGGTTTTACCCGAAACTATCCAGAACACTTCCGGTGTCCGAATAACATGGTCCAATATATCAATCTTTATGTCTCGGCCATTTAGAGACTCCTCATCATGTCCGTGATCACATCCAGGACTCCGAACATCCTTCGGTCATCAAATCACATAAACTCATAATACAAATCGTCATCGAACGTTAAGCGTGCAGACCCTACGGGTTCGAGAACTATGTAGACATGACCGAGACACATCTCAGGTCAATAACCAATAGCGGAACCTGGATGCTCATATTGGCTCCAACATATTCTACGAAGATCTTTATCGGTCAAACCGCATAACTACATACATTGTTCCCTTTGTCATCAGTATGTTACTTGCCTGAGATTCGATCGTCGGTATCACCATACCTAGTTCAATCACGTTACCGGCAGGTCTCTTTACTCGTTTCGTAATACATCATCCCGTAACTAACTCATTAGTCACATTGCTTGCAAGGCTTATAGTGATGTGTATTACCGAGAGGGCCCATAGATACCTCTCCGACCATCAGAGTGACAAATCCTAATATCGATCTATGCCAACTCAACAAACACCATCGGAGACACCTGTAGAGCATCTTTATAATCACCCAGTTACGTTGTGACGTTTGATAGCACACTAAGTGTTCCTCCAGTATTCGGGAGTTGCATAATCTCATAGTCATAGGAACATGTACAAGTCATGAAGAAAGCAATAGCAATAAACTAAATGATCATAATGCTAGGCTAACGGATGGGTCTTGTCCATCACATCATTCTCTAATGATGTGATCTCGTTCATCAAATGACAACACATGTCTATGGTTAGGAAACTTAACCATCTTTGATTAACGAGCTAGTCAAGTAGAGGCATACTAGGGACACTCTGTTTTGTCTATGTATTCACACATGTATCAAGTTTCCGGTTAATACAATTCTAGCATGAATAATAAACATTTATCATGATATAAGGAAATATAAATAACAACTTTATTATTGCCTCTAGGGCATATTTCCTTCAGTCTCCCACTTGCACTAGAGTCAATAATCTAGATTACATAGTAATGGTTCTAACACCCATGGAGTCTTGGTGCTGATCATGTTTTGCTCATCAGAGAGGCTTAGTCATCGGGTCTGCAACATTCAGATCCGTATGTATCTTGCAAATCTCCATGTCCCCTTCCGACACTTGATGACGGATGGAATTGAAGCGTCTCTTGATGTGCTTGGTTCTCTTGTGAAATCTTGATTCCTTCGCCAAGGCTATTGCTCCAGTATTGTCACAAAAGATTTTCATTGGACCCGATGCACTAGGTATGACACCTAGATCGGATATGAACTCCTTCATCCAGACTCCTTCATTTGCTGCTTCCGAAGGAGCTATGTACTCCGATTCACACGTAGATCGCGCCACGACGATTTTCTTAGAACTGCACCAACTGACAGCTCCACCGTTCAATATAAATACGTATCCGGTTTGTGACTTAGAGTCATCCGGATCATTGTCAAAGCTTGCATCGACGTAACCATTTACGACGAGCTCTTTGTCACCTCCATAAACGAGAAACATATCCTTAGTCCTCTTCAGGTATTTCAGGATGTTCTTGACCGCTGTCCAGTGATCCACTCCTGGATTACTTTGGTACCTCCCTGCTATACTTATAGCAATGCACACATCAGGTCTGGTACACAACATTGCATACATGATAGAACCTATGGCTGAAGCATAGGGAATGACTTTCATTCCCTCTATCTTCTACGGTGGTCGGGCATTGAATCTGACTCAACTTCATACCTTGTAACACATGCAAGAACCCTTTCTTTGCTTGATCCATTTTGAACTTCTTCAAAACTTTGTCAAGGTATCTGCTTTGCGAAAGTCCAATTAAGCGTCTTGATCTATCTCTATAGATATTGATGCCCAATATGTAAGCAGCTTCACCAAGGTCTTTCATAGAAAAACTTTTATTCGAGTATCCTTTTATGCTATCCAGAAATTTTATATCATTTCCAATCAACAATATGTCATCCACATATAATATTAGAAATGCTACAGAGCTCCCACTCACTTTCTTGTAAATACAGGCTTCTCCAAAAGTCTGTATAAAACCATATGCTTTGATCACACTATCAAAACGTTTATTCCAACTCCGAGATGCTTGCACCAGTCCATAAATGGATCGCTGGAGCTTGCACACTTTGTTAGCATCCTTTGGATCGATAAAACCTTCTAGTTGCATCATATACAACTCTTCTTCCAGAAATCCATTCAGGAATGCAGTTTTGACATCCATTTGCCAAATTTCATAATCATAAAATGTGGCAATTGCTAACATGATTCGGACAGACTTAAGCTTTGCTATGGGTGAGAAGGTCTCATCGTAGTCAACACCTTGAACTTGTCGAAAACCTTTTTGCGATAAGTCGAGCTTTGTAGACAGTAACATTATCGTCAGCGTCAGTCTTCTTCTTGAAGATCCATTTATTCTCTATGGCTTGCCGATCATTGGGCAAGTCAACCTGGATCCCATCTCAGATTTCATGGTCTCAAGCCATTTTGCGGAATCTGGGCTCATCATCGCTTCCTCATAGTTCGTAGGTTCATCATGGTCTAGTAACATGACTTCCAGAACAGGATTACCGTACCACTCTGGTGCGGAACGTACTCTGGTTGACCTACGAGGTTCGGTAGTAACTTGATCTGAAGATTCATGATCATCATCATTAACTTCCTCAACAATTGGAGTAGGCATCACTGGAACTGATTTCTGTGATGAACTACTTTCCAATTCGGGAGAAGGTACAATTACCTCATCAAGTTCTACTTTCCTCCCACTCACTTCTTTCAAGAGAAACTCCTTCTCTAGAAAGGATCCATTCTTAGCAACGAATACTTGCCTTCGGATCTGTGATAAAAGGTGTACCCAATAGTCTCCTTTGGGTATCCTATGATGACACATTTCTCCGATTTGGGTTCGAGCTTATTAGGTTGAAGCTTTTTCACATAAGCATCGCAACCCCAAACTTTAAGAAATGACAGCTTAGGTTTCTAGCTAAACCACAGTTCATATGGTGTCGTCTCAACGGATTTAGATGGTGCCCTATTTAATGTGAATGCAGCTGTCTCTAATGCATAATCCCCAAAATGATAGTGGTAAATTGGTAAGAGACATCATAGATCGCACCATATTATCTAATAAAGTACGGTTACGTCGTTCGGACACACCATTACGCCGTGGTGTTCCAGGTGGCGTGAGTTGCGAAACTATTCCACATTGTTTTAAATGAAGACCAAACTCGTAACTCAAATATTCGCCTCCGCGATCAGATCGTAGAAACTTTATTTTCTTGTTACGATGATTTTCCACTTCACTCTGAAATTCTTTGAACTTTTCAAATGCTTCAGACTTGTGTTTCATTAAGTAGAAATACCCATAGCTGCTCAAATCATCTGTGAAGGTCAGAAAATAATGATACCCGTCGTGAGCCTCAACCCTCATCGGACCGCATACATCAGTATGTATTATTTCCAATAAGTCAGTGGCCCGCTCCATTGTTCCGGAGAACGGAGTCTTAGTCATCTTGCCCCTGAGGCATGGTTCGCAAGCATCAAGTGATTCATAATCAAGTGATTCCAAAAGCCCATCAGCATGGAGTTTCTTCATGCGCTTTACACCAATATGACCTAAACGGCAGTTCCACAAATATGTTGCACTATCAGTATCAACTTTGCATCTTTTGGCATCAATATTATGAATATGTGTATCACTACGATCGAGATTCAATAAACCATTCACATTGGGTGTATGACCATAGAAGGTTTTATTCATATAAACAGAACAACAATTATTCTCTGACTTAAATGAATAACCGTATTGCAATAAACATGATCTAATCATATTAATGCTCAACGCAAACACCAAATAACATTTATTTAGGTTCAATTCTAATCCCGAAGGTAGAGGGAGTGTGCGATGGTGATCGTATCAACCTTGGAATTACTTCCAACACACATCGTCACCTCGTCCTTAACTAATCTCTGTTTATCTTGCAACTCCTATTTAAAGTTACTACTCTTAGCAACTAAACCAGTATCAAATACCGAGGGGTTGCTATAAACACTAGGAAAGTACACATCAATAATATGTATATCAAATATACCTTTGTTCACTTTGCCATCCTTCTTATCCGCCAAGTATCTAGGGCAGTTCCACTTCCAGTGACCATGTCTTTTGCAGTAGAAGCACTCAGTTTCAGGCTTGGGTCTGGCTTTGGGCTTCTTCATGGGAGTGGCAACTTTCTTGCCATTCTTTTGAAGTTTTCCCTTTCTTTCCCTTGCCCTTTTCTTGAAACTAGTGGTCTTGTTAACCATCAACACTTGATGCTTTTTCTTAATTTCTACCTTCGCTGATTTCAGCATTGCGAAGAGCTTGGGAATCGTTTTTGTCATCCCTCGCATATTATAGTTCATCACGAAGTTCTAGTAACTTGGTGATAGTGACTAGAAAACTTTGTCAATCACTATCTTATCTGGAAGATTAACCCCCACTTGATTCAAGCGATTGTAGTACCCAGACATTCTGAGCATATGCTCACTAGCTGAGCTATTCTCCTCCATCTTGTAGGCAAAGTACTTTGTCAGAGGTCTCATGCCTCTTAACACGGGCGTGAGTCTGAAATACCAATTTCAACTCTTGGAACATCTCATATGCTCCATGTCGTTCAAAACATTTTTGAAGTCCCAGTTCTAAGTCGTAAAGCATGGTGCACTAAACTATCAAGTAGTCATCATACCGAGCTTGTCAAACGTTCATAACGTCTGCATCTGCTCCTGCAATAGTTCTGTCACCTAGCGGTGCATCAAGGACATAATTCTTCTGTGCAGCAATGAGGATCATCCTCAGATCACGGACCTAGTCCGCATCATTGCTACTATCATCTTTCAACTTATTTTTCTCTAGGAACATATCATACGAGCTATTGATCTACAACATAGATATGCAAACACTATCAGGACTAAGTTCATGATAAATTTAAGTTCAATTAATCATATTACTTAAGAACTCCCACTTAGATAGACATCCCTTGAGTCATCTAAATGATCACGTGATCCATATCAACTAAACCATGTCCGATCATCACGTGAGATGGAGTAGCTTTCAATGGTGAACATCTCTATGTTGATCATATCTACTATATGATTCACGTTCAATCTTTCGATCTTAGTGTTCCGAGGCCATATCTGCATATGCTAGGCTCGTCAAGTTTAACCCGAGTATTCTGCACGTGCAAAACTGACTTGCACCCGTTGTATGTGAACGTAGAGCTTATCACACCCGATCATCACGTGGTGTCTCGGCACGATGAACTGTAGCAATGGTGCATACTCAGGGAGAACACTTATACCTTAAAATTTAGAGAGGGATCCTCTTATAATGCTACCGCCGTACTAAGCAAAATAAGATGCATAAAAGATAAACATCACATGCAATCAAAATATGTGACATGATATGGCCATCATTATCTTGTGCCTTTGATCTCCATCTCCAAAGCACCGTCATGATCTCCATCGTCACCGGCTTGACACCTTGATCTCCATCATAGCGTCGTTCTCGTCTCGCCAACTATTGCTTCCACGACTATCGCTACCGCTTAGTGATAAAGTAAAGCAATTACATGGTGATTGCATTTCATACAATAAAGCGACAACCATAAGGCTCCTGCCAGTTGCCGATAACTTTTACAAAACATGATCATCTCATACAACAATTTATATCTCATCACGTCTTGACCATATCACATCACAACATGCCCTGCAAAAACAAGTTAGACGTCCTCTACTTTGTTGTTGCAAGTTTTATGTGGCTGCTACGGGCTTCTAGCAAGAACCATTCTTACCTACGCATCAAAACCCCAACGATTTTTCGTCAAGTGTGCTATTTTAACCTTCAACAAGGACCGGCCATAGTCAGACACCCGCCGGCCACATGTGTGCAAAGCACGTCGGTAGAACCAGTCTCATGAACGCGGTCATGTATGTTGGCCCGGGCCGCTTCATCCAACAATACCGCCGAATCAAAGTAAGAGGTTTTGGTGGTAAGCAGTATGACTATTATCGCCCACAACTCTTTGTGTTCTACTCGTGCATATCATCTACGCATAGACCTGGCTCGGATGCCACTGTTGGGGAACTTAGCATGCAATTTCAAAAAAAATCCTACGATCACGCAAGATCTATCTAGGAGATGCATAGCAACGAGAGGGGAGAGTGTCTCCACGTACCCTCATAGACCGAAAGCGGAAGCATTAGTTTAACGCAGTTGATGTAGTCGAACGTCTTCATGATCCAAGTACCGAACGTATGGCACCTCTGTGTTTAGCACACGTTCAGCTCGATGATGTCCCTCGAACTCTTGATCCAGTAGAGGGTCGAGGGAGAGTTCCATCAGCACGACGGCGTGGTGACGGTGTTGGTGATGTGATCCGCGCAGGGCCTCGCCTAAGCACTACGACGCTATGACCGGAGGAGTAAACTGTGGAGGGGGGCACCGCACACGGCTAAGAGAACAATTGATGTCCTTTGGGGTGCCCCCTGCCCACGTATATAAAGGAGGGGAGGAAAGAGGCCGGTGGCCAGGAGGGGCGCACCAAGGGGGGAGTCCTACTTGGACTCCTAGTCCAAGTAGGATTCGCCCCCTCCCCCCCCCCCCTTTCCTTTCTCCACCAGAGGGAAACACTACTAGGGAAAACCCTAGCAGTAGCGCGTGTTTAAAGCCTATCAGTAGCGCGGGGAGCGGAGCTACTAGTAAGGCGCTACAGCTAAAGATTAGCAGTAGCGTTGGTTGGACCGCGCTACTGCTATATCGACTTAGTAGCAGCGCTTTGTAGTATAAGCGCTACTGGTAATTAGTAGTAGCGCTTCTCCTAGAACGCGCTACTACTATTATTCCATATTTCTTTTTTATTTCATGTTGTATTCATACACCTTTATACAAGTTTTCATACCGCAGCAATTCAGAGAATGATTTTACATCATAATGAGTTATTACATCACTGGGAGAAAGAACCGTGGACTAGTTTCAAGTGGATGGACATCCACTTGAAACTAATCCGCGGTTCTTTCACCCAATGATATAATATATCATCATCATCATCATCATATCATTAACAACTTATCATCATAATACATCATTGTCATATAACACCTCCTCATGATCATCGTTTTCATCAATGAGACATCACATACAAGTTGGTCACTAGACATAATCACAACTACTCATCATCATCAACTCTCATAAACATATTGTACCTCATAGGACCTACTACATTATCTTAGGACCTACTACCTTAGCACATGATCATGAGTATTAGCTAGGACCTACTACATTCTCCTAGGTAAAATAGCATAAAACAAGATAGCCCCTGACTCTCCATTATGGAGAATGGAGATTATCCTGTCTCCAATTCTTGTCTTTCGCACAATCTTGCTTCCAAGAACCTCCTTATGACTGTCCATACATTTTTCCATTCTTTTATTACCATGCGTTCACCGGTTTTGGAAATCCGACATGGACAGGTGAGACTCGTAGGATGACCTGGTTGTATGTTCAAAACATCAAGGCGACCGTTCTAATACATCAAATGAGGCACACAATCCATCGGGATTTTCTGTTGAAAAACATAGTAATAACTTCGTAGTTAACAATGTACTTCAGTTTTAGAAGTATGCAAAAGATGCACGGATGTCGTAATAGTAAAAAATCTTACCAAGATATCTCCATGGAAGTAATAGTGGTTCAACACGTGCACTAGTGGCACGTATTCACCATAATTTGGAGGATCGATAAAAGGCATTGTAATTCTCAAGATCAGTACAATATGCGACCAGATGACTTTTCTCCTGATAAGTTAACTCAGAGCCTTCGGTGTAGTTGGTTCTGTCTACCATCTTCCGCATATTCTTTGAAGAATGAAAGTAAGCTATCAATGGAAATAAGCTGTCAACTATTTTGAAATAAACAATATAAATTACTTAATAACTATGTTTGAGAAGCTCACATAGGGGAAGAATTGGAAGCGTATCAACAAGGACCCAAATGTCCAAATTGACTTAGGCGGTGTCAGGATCACCAAGATCCATGGTGACAAGCATACCCTCATAAAAACCATACATCTCGCAAAGTGTTTCCCAATTCTTGCAACCAAAATGGGTTACGCTCTCAGAATTGTACAGATTTACTTCAAAATCCATACCATGATGGGTCCTTAGGTGAATTTTCTTCGTTTCCATACTTTCATGGTCTTCAAAACCCATCCTCTCCAAGACATAGCGTCTTGCATAGCATGGGATAAGCTAGTCGAATTGCAAAAGATGAAAAGTACACGTTAAAATAGTTGAAGTCGTGCTTAATTATGAAAAAAAAACACTTGTCGTCGTTGCGTACCGTTTCAACATCAAGGTCTCCTCGATCTTAATGCTGAAGCGCCGATCTTCGTCCAGGTCAAGGAACCTGTCGCACATACCTCGGTCGTCGTGGAACTAGTCGCACATACCTCGGTCGCCGTGGAACTAGTCGCACTCCCCCGGGAGACTTTCGTCGTCCGAGTATGACATTTCCTATGTTCATAATTCAAAGATTAAACTTGTACAATTAAATATATGTACACAAAAACTAAATTAGAACATTATTATTCATCACGGGTTGACTATCGGTCTGTTGAGTCAACCCAAAATATCGTTTAATTATCTTTCTAGAAAATCCAGGCCACTCAATATTCCCTACATATTCTAGCACAAGTAATGCCAAAATTCAAGGAAAATTCCGGCATGACCTTTGCTAAAACAGGACATATCGAGCGCCTAAAATTTGCCGGAACGGAAATTAATCAACACTCCGGCAAAATATAGGCCACTCGAAGGTGTAACCTGAACATGACCGGCCACTTGGGCAACCACATATCCTATTTGAGCAACACAAGATATACATGTTTGGCTGGTCTCACCTCGAGGTCGGAGGGGGTCGGTGACGGGGACGACGGCAGGGATGATGGAGGGGCTCCTTGATTTCTGCAAAAACAAAAACCCTATAAGTTATCACTAATACATTCCGAACAGTATCATACATATAACATCACTAATACAACTAAAACCGTAGCGAACGACGGGTATCGACGTTGATGCGGGAATAATTGCTTAAACTAAAAAAATAACAACAAATGTGACATGTTCAACTAGTTCTATTAATTCAACTAGTTCTTACTAAATATAAACTTACTATAAATAGAAATAAACTAGTTCTTTCTAAAAATAAACTAGTTCAACTAGTTATATTAATTTTCTTACTAAAAATACATTAGTTGTATTAATTCAACTAGTTCTTACTAAAACTAAACTAGTTCAACTAGTTTATTAATTTACTTACTAATTATTTTAAACACTTACTAAAAACAGTAAAAAAAAACTACATTATACAATAGTAAAAAACTACAGTGAAAAATAGAAAAAAAGAGATGGGGTCGGGGGAGACGGCGGCACCGAGGCGCGGCGAGGCGGGGTCGGGGGAGACGGCGGCGAGGCGGGTCGAGGGAGACGGCGGCGAGGTGGGTCGAGGGAGACGGCGGCGGAGAGCGAGGGCAGGGGCTCCGGCAAGGTCGAGGAGGAGGCACAGGCGCGCGGCGACATCGAGGGCAGACTCCGGCGGAGAGCGAGGGCAGGGGCTCCAACGAGGGCGAGGGCAGGGGCTCCGGCGGAGGCGACGAGGGGAGAAGAGAGAGTGGGGAATTGGGAGAGGAAGCAGAGGAGCGAAGCCCGCGCGGGGGGTTAGGTCAAAATAGCTTTAGCAGTAGCGTGGGAAAGGAAAACGCGCTGCTGCTAAAGTCCGTAGCAGTAGCGCGCTCCTAACAAACCCGCTACTGCTAAGCTGGGCCCGTCCTGTGGACAAATTCAAACTTAGCTATAGCGCCCTACACTAAAAGTGCGCTGCTACTAATTTCATAGCAGTAGCGCGGTTTGTAGAAGGGCGCTGCTACTATACCTAGCATCTCGGCAACGGTCTGGCAATTATAGTAGTAGCGCTTTTTATTCCTGCCGCGCTACTTCTAAGTGGATAGCAGTAGCGCCCTTTATGTCAACGCGCTACTGCTAAGTAGCAGTCGCGCCTCATTTTAACAAGCGCTATTGGTAAGATTCTGTGTATAAGGTTTTCCCTAGTAGTGAAAAGGAAGGAGAGGGAGAGGGAGAGGGAAAGGGGGGCACCGCCCCCTCCCCCTAGTCCAATTCAGACTGCCATGGGGGGGAGGCCACCCCTTGCGGCCCTCCTCTCTCTCCACTAAGGCCCACTAAGGCCCAATATTCCCCTGGGGGTTTCGGTAAACCTCTCGGTACTCCGGTAAAACACCCGAATCACTCGGAACCATTCCGATGTCCGAATACAACCTTCCAATATATGAATCTTTACCTCTCAACCATTTCGAGACTCCTCGTCATGTCCGTGATCTCATCCGGGACTCCAAACAAACTTCAGTCACCAAAACACATAACTCATAATACAAATCGTCATCAAACGTTAAGCGTGCGGACCCTACGGGTTCGAGAACTATGTAGACATGACCGAGACACATCTTCGGTCAATAACCAATAGCGGAACCTGGATGCTCATATTGGTTCCTACATATTCTCGGAAGATCTTTATCAGTCAAACCGCATAACAACATACATCATTCCCTTTGTCATCGGTATGTTACTTGCCCGAGATTCGATCGTCGGTATCCTCATACCTAGTTCAATCTCGTTACCAGCAAGTCTCTTTACTCGTTCCGTAATGCATCATCCCATAACTAACTCATTAGTCACATTGCTTGCAAGGCTTATAGTGATGTGCATTACCGAGAGGGCCCAGGGATACCTCTCCGATACTCGGAGTGACAAATCCTAATCTTGATCTATGCCAACCCAACAAACACCTTCAGAGACACCTGTAGAGCATCTTAATAATCACCCAGTTACGTTGTGACGTTTGATAGCACACAAGGTGTTCCTCCGGTATTCGGGAGTTGCATAATCTCATAGCCAGAGGAATATGTATAAGTCATGAAGAAAGCAATAGCAATAAAACTAAATGATCATAATGCTAAGCTAACAGATGGGTCTTGTCCATCACATCATTCTCTAATGATGTGATCCCATTCATCAAATGACAACACATGTCTATGGTCAGGAAACTTAACCATCTTTGATTAACGAGCTAGTCAAGTAGAGGCATACTAGGGACACTCTTTTTGTCTATGTATTCACACATGTATCAAGTTTCCGGTTAATAAAATTCTAGCATGAATAATAATCATTTATCATGATATAAGGAAATATAAATAACATCTTTATTATTGCCTCTAGGGCATATTTCCTTCAGTATGTCAGTGAGGTACTAACGCCATGCAAAGCGTGATATGCGCACTACCAGAAGATAACCTACGGAGTGTTCATGGACGCGAGAAAGCTACGACACTACTTCCAGGCCAACTTGATCATGGTGGTCAGCAGCTCTCTGACATCATCAATGACAAAGGCGCAACAAGTCACGTGGCTAAGTGGGCAATCGAGCTTCTGTTGTTTGAGTTCTCCTACAAACCACACTCAACAGTCAAGTTGCAGGCGATCGCCGACTTTCTGGTTGAATGGACCGAGGCCTAGTAGGTCCCTATACATCTCCGACGTATCTATATTTTTTGATTATTTCATGCTATTATATTATCAATTTTATATGCTTTGTATGCAATTTTATATCATTTTTGGGAACTAACATATTAACCGAGTGTTTAATGTCAGTTGTTCTTTTCTGTATGTTTTGGGTTTTACAGAAAATCCCTACCAAACAAAGTTCAAACGCGATGATTTTTTTTTTGATTTTTTCTGTACCAGGAGGGACCCTAGAAGCTTTCGGGGAGGACTAGAAGCGCAACGAGGAGACGGCAAGGCAACAGGACGCGCCCTGGGGGGTAGGCGCACCCTGATGTCTTTTGGCCCCCACTTGGCTCCGTCTGACCTAATTTTAACTCTATAAATTCTCTAAAATCCCAAAACCCACATAGCAACACCTGAAACTTTTATTACGGCGCCGCAAGTCTCTGTTCTTCCACTATCCCATCTGGAGCTCTGTTCCGGCGCCCTGTCGAAGGGGGAATCGATCACGAAGGGCATCTACATCAACCTTGCTGCCTCTCTGATGATGTGTGAGTAGTTCCTCATATAAACTATGGGTCCACAGCAGTAGCTAGATGTCTATCTCTCTCTACACACACACACACACTTTTTGTGGTGTGTTTGTTGGGATCCAATGAATTGTGGGTTTTATGATCAGATTGTTCATTGAAAGTAATTGAGCTATTTGTGAGCTTTATTATGTCTGATTGTTACAGTTATGTAATGATTTCCGATCTATGAGTTTTCTTTGGCCAAGTCGATGATTAGATCTTCAGTGGAATATGATACGTCTCCATCGTATCTATAATTTTTGATTGTTTCATGCCAATATTATACAACTTTCACATATTTTTGGCAACACTTTATATGATTTATTGGACTAACATATTGATCCAGTGCCCAGTGTCAGTTCCTGTTTTTTGTTTCACAGAATATCCATATCAAACAAAGTCCAAATGCAATAAAATTTTACGGAGAATTATTTTGGAATATTTGTGATTTTTGGAAGGTGGAATCAACGCAAACGGGGGCCCACAGCCACCACAAGACACCTGGGCGCGCCAGGCAGCCCAGGCGCGTGGTGGTGGGTTGTGCCCTCCTCGTAAGTCGGTTGGAGCTCTACTTTGAGCGCAAGGAAGCTTATATCCGGAAAAAATCGTGTTAATATCTCAGCGCAATCGGAGTTACGGATCTCCGGATATTTAAGAAAAGGTTTTCGGTCAGATCTGGGAACGCAAAACAGAAGAGAACAGAGAGGGAGATCCAAGGGCTCCCGCCCCTCCGCCGCCATGGAGGCCATGGACCAGAGGGGGAACTATCCTCCCATCTAGGGGGAGGCTAAGGAAGAAGAAGGAGGGGGCTCTCTCCCCCTCTCTCCTGGTGGCGCCGGAGTGCCGCCAGGGCAAGGATCATGACGGCGATTTACATCAACAATCTTGCTACCGTCAACACCAACTTTCTCCCCCTCTATGTAGCGGTGTAACACCTCATCTCCCCGTTGTAATCTCTACTTAAACATGATGCTCAACACTATATATTATTTTCCAATGATATGTGGTTATCCTATGATGTTCGAGTAGATCCGTTTTGTCCTATGGGTTGATAGATGATCATGATCGGTTTGAGTTGTATATTTTTTTTTGCTGTTGTCCTACGGCGCCCTCCATGTCCCGCAAACGGAGGGATCCTCGCTGCAGGGTGTTGCAATACGTTCATAGTTCTCTTATGACAGGTGGCGTGAGTGACAGAATCACAGACCCGAGTTTGGGGGTTATTGCGTATGGGATAAAGAGGACTTGATACTTAATGCTATGGTTGGGTTTCATGACCTTAGTGATCTTTAGTAGTTGCGGATGCTTGCTAGAGTTCCAATCATAAGTGCATATGATCCAAGTAGAGAAAGTATGTTAGCTCATGCCTCTCCCTCATATAAAATTCCAACAATGATTACCGGTTTAGTTATCGATCACCTAGGGACAAATGACTTTCTTGTGTGACAAAAGCTATCTACTTTTATTATCTTGTATTTTATTCGTAGTTTTATTCTCGCAAAGTACTTCTAGTTTTATTCTTGTTCTAGGTAAAGCAAACATCAAGTGTGCGTAGAATTGTATCGGTGGTCGATAGAACTTGAGGGAATATTTGTTCTACCTTTAGCTCCTCGTTGGGTTCGACACTTTTATTTGTTGGAAAAGGCTACAAACGATCCCCTATACTTGTGTGTTATCAGAATAATACTGCAGGAATGCCTAGCAGTGGTGGGCGCAAAAAACCTAGTGGTGGCGGGCCACGCTCTCAGGGCCGCCCGCTACTGACCTCCTGCCACTGCTATTATGGCATCAGTGGCGGGCGGACGGTCCGCCACCGGTCGATCACTGAAGTGGCGGGCACGCGAACTTGCATCCGAGTCGAGATGAATGGCATCCGAGTCGTTCGGATCTGTTGCAAACGTCCGACCAGTCGGATTTTAGCTTTGTTGTTTTTTGAATTATCCGAATATGTTTCTGACATTCTATAACACTAGCAAAAAGGCCCATGCGTTGCAACAGAAGAAAAAAATCATTTCATATCTCTAGTTGGGTAAGTTGGACAAACTGTGTGTGGCTGGTTCGCAGGTTATGAGATTGAACCCTCCCATTGGCAATTTTATTTTTTGCCAGCTCTCTAGACCTGGGCCTCAGTGCGCCGCCAGGTGGGCTTTCTCCATTCGGCCAAAAACGGATGGCAAGTAAGGAAACTAAAAAGCGTACGTGAAATTAACTAAAGCAGGACTAAACGAAGTGGGACGAAACCAAAAATATCACCCCCTTTAATAGTATACTAGAAAAAGGCCCGTGCGTTGCAACGGAAGAAAAAAATCATTTCATATTTCTAGCTGGGTAAGTTGGACAAACTGTGTGTAGCCGGTTCGCAGGTTATGAGATCGAACCCTCCCATCGGCAATTTTATTTTTGCCAGCTCTCTGGATCTGGACTTCAGTGCGCTGCCAGGTGGGCTTTCTCCATTCGGCCAAAAAGGGATGGCAAGTAAGGAAACTAAATAGCGTACATGAAATTAACTAAAGCAGGACTAAACAAAGTGGGACGAAACCAAAAATATCACCTCCCCTTAATAGTATATATAATAAATAGCAAAAAGGTCCGTGCGTTGCAACGAAAAAAAAACATCTCATATCTCTAGCTGGGTCAGTTAGATAAACTGTGCGCGGCCAGTTGGCAGGTTGTGAGATCGAACCCTCCCATCGGCTATTTTAGTTTTTGCCAGCTCTCCGAACCTGAGCCACGGTGCGACGTGAGGTGGACTTCTTCCGTTGGGCCAAAACGGGTGGCAAGTAACGAAACAAGATAGGGCACGTGAAATTAATTGAAGCGAGACCAAAGCAAGCTGGACGAAACCAAGAATATCACCTCCCTTTAATAGTAGGTATAGATATAGATATAATAAATAGCAAAAAGGCCCGTGCGTTGCAACCAAAAAAATCATCTCATATCTCTAGCTGGGTCAGTTAGATAAATTGTGCATGACCGGTTGGCAGGTTATGAGATCGAACGCTCCCGTCGGCTATTTTAGGTTTTGCCAGCTCTCCGGACCTGAGCCACAGTGCGCCGTCAGGTGGACTTCTTTCGTTGGGCCAAAACGGGTGACAAGTAACGAAACAAGATAGGGTACGTGAAATTAATTGAAGCGGGACCAAAGCAAGCTGGACGAAACCAAGAATATTACCTTCCTTTAATAGTAGGTATAGATACAGATATAGATATAGAAGTAGAGATATAGATTTTTCAGAAAATGTCACGTAGACATCTGTGAAACGTATGAACATTTTTTAAATGATAGAAACAATTTTTAAAAGTAGAGCGAACATTTTTTACACTGCATTTACTTTTTTTAATGCGCAATGTACAATTTTTAGAAAAATATTAAATTATTATTTTCATATATATGTATTTTGTATTTTCCAAAGTATAATAAAGAAGAGTAAAAGAAACACGTGGCGTCTGTATGACGTCATCGTGGCGATACTACGTGGTAACTGGGCCGGGCGACGGCCGGTTGGTTGCGGGATTGGCCCATTATATAGTCTCTCCCGCAAAGTTATGGATTGGCCCTAGGAATGGGCCAGCTGAAGGGGGAGCAGCTTCGCGCCGTCGCGGGAAAAAAGAGGGCGGGAGAACAGAATCCAGCGGGCGGCGAGGCGTGGGTCAGGGCGACGGGGATGAGCTCGTCGACGACGTCCGGCCAGGGCGATGACGCGCCGGGCCTGGTCTGCGTGGTGGACTGCGTGCATGGCATGGTCGACGCCCTCTCCTGCGTCCGCTGGAACAAGCATCAGGTCTGCACCCGCCCCCCTCTCCTCTCCTCTCCTCTCCTCTCCTCCGCACGCTGGCCGCCCGATCCCAAGCGAAAATCCTTGCCTCGTCCCGCAGGGCGCGGTGGTGGAGCTGTCGGAGCACGGCATCGTGGTCACCGTGGAGGAGAGCGGCTGCCTCCAGGCCAAGGTATACCTCAAGACCGAGGTTCGTGCCGCGCGCCCGCCCGGTGTTTGCGTTTATTCCTCCCCGAGCCCGGCCGTTGAATTTTCAGTGAGGATTGACCGTTGCAGCTGTTTGCCGAGTACGACTACGGGGCGGAGGGGCGTCCACGGTTCGGCCTCAGCCTGGGGCTCCTCGTCGACTGCCTCAACATGTTTACCGTCCCAGGGTTCGCCTCCCCTGTCGAGATCCGGTACCCTGGCCCCGACATGCAGCTTCTCCTCAGGTGTGCATCTTCTCTGCCTACTAGGTTCCCTTTGTTCGTCCTTGCTTCGTAATGCTGTCAATTGATATCGTAACCCATTAGACGTTTGCATAATCGTGGCGGATAAGTTGCATTTGTGAATTGTGATCTTTATATAGTTGATCTGGTGAATCACTAGGTGTTTGGATACTGTGACTGTGGTGGATAAAATATAAATAGCTATTCACTTTACTACATTCCCACCCTTGCCAAAAGCAAATAAACATTCGAGCTTCGTGTTCAGCTCGAAATTTAAGTTAATTCTGGAGATGGATGTAACTGAGTAATGTGATACAAATAAAAAGGTTAACTGCCAGCCGATTCTCGTCGGACTTTTGTGTTAAGCGTATTCATTGACTGAGTGCTGTACTGTTACATTAGCTTGTCACGTTCAGTTATTTTGTGACTTAGTCCTAGCCTGTACTAGCCCACGATGCACGATTCAGTACACGTCTTGTTCTGTAACTGCTACAAGCAGAGCTATATATATCCCTCTGCTGAACTTCAATAAAAGCAAGTCAATCATTTTGCTCCTACGACTATTTGGTGTCTCTGTTTTCCTAACATCACAGCTACCACTCATAAGTTTCCACCTAGATCTCTTCCATGTGTGTTCTTACAATATCCAGATGAACACCATGGATATAGGTGTTTGGACTTGGACTCCGGCCGTGTAATTATTTCACGCCATGTTGTCTTCTATGAGACGTCCTTTCCTTTCTCCTCTCGCCACTCCACTACAACGCTTCCGCAACCACCCTCCATTACTCCTAGTACATCCTCATCACGACCAACATATATCTCCGCACCTACACCTTATCTACACTACACAACCTTACTGCACCTATTTCTTCACCTCAAAATCCACCTACACCTATTTCTCCACCATCTCTTCCCTTATCAGCTTCAGCATCTGAATCTACATCCTCTCCTTCTACAGCATCCTCCACTAGTTATTATTCTTAACACCCCCCCCCCCCCCCCCTCTACCAACACACCACCTCTTCCTGCCAATGCCATTACTGTTACCATCCCGTCTAATCCTCATCGCATGACCACTCGAGCCAAGCATGGTTTTGGCATCCCTGTACGTCGGCTTAATCTTCTACTCCCTCCATTTACAAATATAAGATGTTCTAACTTTTTTGTGAATCGGATGTATATAGACACATTTTAGTGTGTTTGTTCACTCATTTCAGTCCGTATGTAGTCTATATTGAAATATCCAAAACATCTTATATTTGTGAACGGAGGGAGTAGCTACTACAGTTAACTCCGCCTATGTCTTCTAGGCATAGCCGGTCCCAAGCCCGGGTAAAGGAGGAGGGTTGTGATAGGCTTGGCGAGCCAATGTAAAACCTAGCCAGTCCCATAGGTATGAAACCCATTTGAGCGAGAGTAGTACTAGGATGGGTGACCTCCTGGGAAGTCCTCGTGAAAGGGTTTCATATCTAAGGGTTGTGATAGGCTTGGCGAGCCAACATAAAAACTAGCCAGTCTTTTGGGTATGAAACCCATTTGGGCGAGAGTAGTACTAGGATGGGTGACCTCCTGGGAAGTCCTCGTGAAAGGGTTTCATATCTAGCCTACCCCAACTTGTTGGGATAAAAGGCTTTGTAAGCGTAAGCGTAAGCGAGGGAGTAGCTACTACAGATGCTATTTCTCCTCTACCCAATACTTACCACTCTGCCCTCCATGATAAAAAGTGGAAAGATGCTATGTGTTCTGAATATGACACTCTTCTTCAAAATGAAACATGAGTGCTTGTTCCTAGGCCCTCCTCTGCTAATTTAGATTTTGGGAAATGGATTTTTAGACACAAATATCATGCAGATGGGTCGCTTGCACGCTATAAAGGCAGATGAGGCTGTAGAGATTATTCTCAGCAGACAGGTATAGGCTAGAGGAAACCATCTCTTCAATAGTTAAACCAAGCACTATTCAAATTGTTTTATCCATTGCAGTATCGTCCTCATAGCCTATTCACCAACTTGATGTTAAAAATGCCTTTTTTGCATGGATACTTACAAGAAACAGTAAGCTGTCAACAGCCTCAAGGTTTTGAAAACCCCTTTTTTCCTCATTATGTTTGTCTCCTTCAAAAAATCTCTATATGGTCTAAAACAAGCTCCTGGAGCTTGGTTCCATCAGTTTTCTACCTTTATCCAGCGAATTGGTTTCTCTGCTTCTAAATCTGATAGCTCCCTGCTCATGTATCATTCAGCTACTCAAACTGCTTACCTTCTTTTATACGTTGGTGATGTTGTTCTCACTGCATTTCTCAACATCGTCATTGATTCCCTCAATTCTGAATTCTCCATGACTGACCTAGGTCCTCTTCACCATTTCCTTGGTATTTCTGTTTGCAGATCCACTTCTGGTCTCTTTCTCTCTCAATGTCAATACATTTCTGAACTCATCGACAAAGCTGGAATGACAACTTTTTATACTGCTTGCACTCCAGTTGACACTGGTTCTAAGCTTGATTCTAGCCGCTCCCCTGTTTCTGACCCAACCTTTTATCGCAGCCTTGCAGGTGCCCTGCAATATGCAACTCTAACTAATTTCATATTCTGTTCAGCAGGCCTGCCTGTTTATGCATGATCCTTGCGAACCTCACCTCAACCTTATCAAACGAATAATTCGATACCTTAAAGGAACTCTTAACCTTGGTCTGCATCTCAACACTTCCACTCCTACCTCTCTGACAGCATGCTCAGATGCCGACTGCGCTGGATGCCCTGAAACTCGGCGCTCTACTTCTGGATTTTGTGTATTCTTAGGTGATAATTTGATTCCATGGTCTTCAAAGAGGCAGCACACTGTTTCCTGTTCATCGACTGAAGCAGAATACTGAGCTATTGCTGTTTTTCAGGAATTTCGCTCCAGTCTCAGCATCTCTGGCGGCTGATACTGCAGGGGGCTGTTAATTGTATACATTGATTCAGTGCTGTACTGTTACATTAGCTTGTCATGTTCAGTTATTCTGTGACTTAGTCCTAGCCTTGTACTAGCCCATGATGCACGATTCAGTACACATCTGGTTCTGTAACTGCTACAAGCAGAGCTATATGTATCCCTCTTCTGAACTTCAATCAAAGCAAGTCAATCATTTTGCTCATGCTTTTCATTCTGGTAACACAAGTGCAGGTCAGTGGGGTCTCCAGATGCATGTATACATGCAGAAATCAGAACCAGAATTCCTGATACTGTCGCCTGGGATTACCATTTTGAGCATGCAGGGAATACTCCAGTCACTTTTACTGTTAAGGTACCTGCAATACTTTCTCCATTCTTTTGTGGCAGTATTCCCTTGCTACGAGTTCTTACTTTTAGTACCTCAAAACTAATGATTCACCTCTTGAAATGACAGTCTGCCATCCTGAAAGAATCAATTGATGACCTTGAGTGGCCAGGCTCCAGCATTCAGATTCATTTTCATCCAGACCCCCCTTCAGTAATATTTAAAGGCGAAGGGCATGGTGACTTGGAGGTGTGTCATGAATTTCTGTCTGCAATTCAGATAGCTTCCGTTGGTGTCCATATCTAAATGCGACTTAATCCATTTGGCAGATTGAATTCTCCTACTATGCAAATACCGATCTTCTAATTGCATTCCAGTGTGACCAAGAACTGTCCTACAGGTAAAACTCTTGCGCCTAAAATCTGCAGCATGCTTCTTTGTGCTGACCATACAGTTCTCTGCAAGGTATAAGTACAAGTTTCTTCGTGCCACTACCTCGAATGTTCCAAGTAGCGTCTTGAAGGAGAATCGTGGGAGTAAAGTGACGATTGGGAGGGGAGGGATGCTCAAAATCTAACACTTGGTTTCAGTTGCAAGGCTAGGTACACAATCCTACCATAATTTTGCTGGAGGGACTCAACAACCAAGCCGGATTGCTTTTATCGAATTCTTTGTGAAGCCGGAGGAGGAGGATTAAAAGACAAATGATTCCTAGCATGTATTGTACTTCCTCTGTAAACTAATATAAGAGCGTTTAGATAACTAAAATAGTGATCTAAACGCTCTTATATTAGTTTACGGAGGGAGTAGTATATAGGTTATTTTGCTGGGCCTGTTTCATCTATGAGGTCTGGCTGTATCTTCAGTACTTATGGAACTGAAGGTCATGGTATTCTTTTCCTGTCAGATGACTTGTCGTAACCTACTAGTCTTAGCTCTGGATCTTTCTTTTATGCTGATTAGTTAAGTTATATGGAAATGAAGAAAGTCCATGCCATCGTCCTTCTTCCTTCCAAATCAGCTTCATTTGAATTGTTACCATTTGAAGTTTTGCAAAGTGGCAAGGACATACCAAGCAATAATTAGGATATTAATAGTTGGAAGGTGGAATACAAAAAAACTATTGACACAAACTGAATTTGAGCCCCAAATATGTGGATCATTTTCAGATATTTATCCCTGGCTAATTTAATGATTATGAATATTATTTCATGAAATCATTTGACTTATCAATGGACTATGTGGGCATTAAGGACGACTGGTGGTCCAAGTTTGGGAGCAAATGGTCTTGTTACACCGCAACTACATCGTATGTTGCCTGAAAATAATCCAGAGTTGGTACTGCAAGCTAGTTGAGCTCATTATGTCTGTGTCTTGTCGTAGCCTCGCACTGCTCTCGACAGGCCCCCAATTAATCTAGCTTAGTGCTGCAAATAACCAGGGCCCATTGTTCAATTGCTAGCCATTCCCAAGTGAGGCATGTGTAAGGTCCGTTTTCGCTCCCTTAGCTGTTGTTGCTCCTGTTTGTTTTGTACCCTGTACATAATGTGCTTGCTGAAGTTGATAAACTTGCACATCACACCAACTGCTTACCACGACAAACGCTTAAATAGACGAAACGTGTGGATTGGTTGTACATTAACTTTGAGAGGAATGCCAGCTATCGGTTTTCGGCCAGTTTTTCTTATAAACTGGTCAATTCTCTTCTTCTTAATGAAAAGGCAGAGCTCCTGCCGGTTGCTCGAAAAAAAAGAGGAATGCCAGCTAAGAGAAGTTCTTTTTATCTGCAACGGTGAGGGCAGAAGAGAAACATATCTTTTATCACCAACGAATCTTCAACAAGTAAAAAGTACAGTTAGTCAAGATCTTAACTTGGTAGCAAAGAAAAGTGGGATCGCCCAGAAATAAAAATGAATCAATGGCAAAAGCATGTAAGCCCTGGTTCTGCTTTACCAAATCTCCATTGTTTGAGTAAGCTATTCTCTTGATGGAAGGTAAAGAAGTCTTCTGTTATGTGTCCAGTGGCAACTCACAGATGACCACTCTACTTGCCATAAAAAAAATGCCCATTGAGTGAAGCACTAGAGGACCTTACCAAATCTCCATTGTTTTAGCAAGCTATTCTCTTGATGGAGGGTAAAGAAATCTTCTGTTATCTGTCCAGTGACAACTCACAGATGACCGCTCTACTTGGCATAAAAAAATTGATGTGCTAGCTAAGCCAAGAGATGATTGGCTATTAGATTGTTCAAAGCACTAGAGGGTGTGTTTTTGTGCTTACTTATGAATGTGATATTGCCCATTGAGTGATCCATTAGATGATCCGGAAGGGCCTGTACCGAGATATATATTCCATCGAACATTGTGTTTGCTGTACCTAATGCCGTTTGCCCATACTGATGACTGCGAAATGGCGTCTTAATGTACCTAATGTCCTCTGCTGCCCATTCTTGTGACTGCGAAATCGCGGTTCGATGTTTACAAGATCTGCATCTGGTAGGACTTGAGCATATAGTACAATGCTCTGATGTCAAACCTTCCTTTTCCCTGCCAGCTTCTTTAGAAAGAAACATGACAGGATGAACACAGAGTTGGGTGAAGAAATGGCTACCTTCTCTGCATTTGTACTTTGCCCTTAAGGAGAAAAACACTACTCCCTCCGATCCACAATAAGTGTCGTGGTTTTATGTTTGTAATATGTGTAGTTCTAACTGAAGACTATTTTTGAAAAGAAATTTTTTTGTGTTGCTAACTAAAGGGGTCTAGGTCCTGAGCATATGTTATATGGAGTATAAACTAGGAGACAGTAGGTCACTATCACCCTATAAATATCTAGTTTCAGTGACCACACAGTTAGGTTCCGGTGGGCTCCTGTATTTAGACCAGAAACCAGTAGTCGTCTTCTCATAGATGAAGACAAGCAGGGCCTGCCGTTAACCTGTCATGATTACCATAACAACCATCGTCTGTTAAACCACGTCCTGGACTAACGATCCGATTGTACCAACTGTTGCTGTTGCGATGTGAGGGTAACGGGAAAGAATCTGCTCCGGCGAGGCAACATTTTGGGCTGTTCTTGGCATCGTGGCAGTAGCTTTAAAAGGTACTTTCATCTCTCTAAACAACAAAATATTACCGGTACTTGTGAAGCACTCTCCTCCGGAGTAACTAACTGGATTCCACTTTCTCTAATGGAAATAAACTTACTCCCTCCGATCCATCGGAGAGTTCAGCGACAAGTAATATGAATAAGAGGGAGCATCGGATTTGATAGTTCAGTAATCGCAAACTAAACTACTTTTTCCTGTCGGCGAAACGCATCAATGATCGGAGTAGAAACAAACTTGAAAAGCAGCACGATTTGGAATACCGAAAGTTTTGTGTGCTTCCTGTATGATCTGAACATGCAAGATCCACCGCTTTTCAAGCAGTGACGTCTACATCGAGAACTCATTGCCCACCCATGTTTTTAAGGACAACTGGTGTTCATTCATTTTGGTGACGAAGGAAGGTGCAGGCCTACGTGCTCGTGGGATCGTGCGGTTCATGCAATGCAATGCAGTGGGGGGAGTGAGTGAGGTCTGTGCCTACTTGTCACCTCCATAGTTCGTTAGGCCATCTCCAACGGCAACCCGAAAATTTTCTCCCGCATCCGTCCGCGGAGGGGGATCAGTCCGCGGGTACGGATGTGAGAAAACGCCATTAAATCGCAGCCGCATATATTTTGACAACAACTCGAACCAACATGATGAAATTCATCCAAACACGACCGGATTTCGTATAAACATGATGGATTTCATACGAACATGATGAATTTTCATTACATTTCGAACATCTAGAACAAAAATAAATAAAAGACCCGGCCCTAAACCTATCCTACGGCAGCGGCGCCCGGCGTTCGAGCCAGTGTCGTTCTCCATCCGCCGTATCCATGAGCACCGGCGATAAGACCGATGAAGTGAAGGTGCGGTCTCCGACGAGGAAGAGTAGAACACGGGAGACGGACTGACCCACATGGGACACAAGGTACCACCGCCTCCCGTGGCCTACTCATCCTCGGAGGAATCCGCGACCTGTCCGTCGCCGGTGAATGTGAGGTTCACGATGGAAATGGTGGCGCTGACGTTGTCTTCATCCAAACCGGACGGCGGATGGTTCGTCGACAGGGTGTAGCAGGCGCGACTGGCGTTGTTTTCCTCCGTGATCGCCTGCAACTGAGCTTCCGTGACGGCCTCTTCCTGGCGAGTGGCGGCTAGAGCGCGGACGCCAGGCACGCTACTCCGCGACGAAGTTGGGGTCCGCCGCAGGTGAGGGAGGAGGGATTTTAGTGGGTCAGGACGGTCAGAAGAGGGCGTAGGATCGTTTCGGACTCTCGTAAAGCCCCACATTTGTCTTCGATTTACGAAAGAAATCACGTCCGGACCGCTCTGCGGACCAATAGAGCACCGCGTCCGCGACCCTTGCGGGAACTTTGCCGGTCCGCCTTGAAGATGGCCTTAGTACAAGTGATTGACGCGTCGAGCTGTGCAGCCGTGCAGGAGTACAAGTGAAACGCATCAATAATCGGAGTAGAAACAAAATTGAAAAGCAGCACCATTTGGAGTACAGAAAATTTATGTGCTTCCTGCAGGAACTGAACATGCAAGATCCACCGCTTTTCAAGCAGTGACGTCTACATCGAGAACTCAATGCCCACCCATGTTTTTAAGGACAACTGGTGTTCATTCATTTTTTTGACGAAGGAAGGTGCAGGCCTACGTGCTCGTGGGCTCGTGTGGTTCATGCAATGCAGTGTGGGGGGAGTGAGTGAGTGAGGTCCTGTGCCTCTTGTCATCTCCACGTGCAGTTTGTTAGTACAAGTGATTTTGACACGTCGAGCTGTGTAAGGGTACAAGTGATTGACACGTCGTGCTGTGTAGGGCAAAGCTAGGTACCTACTTGGAGCACAGTGTACTTCCAGACGACACCGGCCCTCCCTTTGTTAATTGCTTGATTGTTAATAAGGTCAGAGTCGGAGCGGCCGGACCCAGGCCACCAAACCCTAGTAGTTAACCAACCTATTCGGGTGCCATTAACTAGTGCACCCATGACCGACGACGCCATCGCCAGGCAAACCCACTTCCAAGGTACTACGGTACTAGGTGCTGCAGTCCAAGGTGCACAGCGCGTAATCGAGTAATCAAAGTTATGCTACTATCATTGACGCACATTTCTGGAGAAAACATCTTATTCTTAATACAATGGCACGCAAGTCCTGCATGTTATGAAGGAACAGAATGTCACACATTTCTGGCATTGTCTTGTTGCAGAGACCCGAATAGTACAACATTTCCTTTCAAAAATGTTTTAGCCAATGCTTTGGGCTTTGGGCTTTGGACGGAGTGGCGTGCTCGATTTCTATAGTCGTTGTAGTGTACGGACTGAGTTGATGTCAAAAATAGTGCAAAGCTCTTTGTACGCTCTTCCACCAAGCTTAGCACCGACCCATCTATCTTTCCTCGCATGCATTCACCGATTGCTGCCCGACGTACGCCGATCGATCGATCCATCTTTTGCTCACATCGACGGACGGACATGTTGGTTGGACGTCGGTGGGCGGCGAGCCATGTGTTGCATTGCATGTAGTAGTATCCATGGAGCCATCGCCATCGCTCACCCACAATTCTGTTTCGGCAAATGAGTCGCCGAACATTGCGCCCAGTCTAGTTACAACGATGAAGCACGGCCCGGCCATTGATTCTTCCGTTAGCAGGCCAGGGACTCAGCGTGGCCAATCATATTAGCGTAAAGGTCACTGTAGTTAGCACCCCTTCATTGCCCTCAATAATGGTGCTAATAGTACCGTGCTTAATTAGCACCCAGAGGCGCAGCGCCGCTGATCCAGCAGTAATGGCGCGCCTCAAAGATAGCAGCCGGCCACCGCTTTTGGTATGCGAGGTCTATCCTTTTTCGTCGTCCAGGGTTGTGGCCTTGTGGGTGGTTGAAACAACGCAGGTTCTGTACTGTGTACATGTTTTTCTCCATTTTTTTCTCGTTCCATATATACCTGGTTGTAAATATTCCCTCCCTTTCAAGTCAAACCTTTTTTTTTGGCTAAGTTCGAAAGTTAAACTTAGCAAACTTCCACACTCTATAGATGAAATTATCAATATCTAGAACACCAACCATTATGAAAGGAGGGTGGACTACCGTTTTTTCAGTCCTATATACGGAGACCATCAATCTTAGAATTCGAAAAGGATCCAAATTTCTGTTGATAGCTTCCCTATTTTTTTCGAAATGTTGGGTCCTGTTTCTAATTTCTCAATATTTTTGTTTGCTGAAAATGATACTATTTCTTTTGGTTTTCCCTTCAGAGTGTCGAACTCCATTTCCAATTGATCAATAACAAGTTATCTAACACCGCAAAAAAAAATCTGTAGCTAAAAGCTTATGTTTTATTTTGATATTTTCGTTCAAAATGTTCGCTCCATTCCTAGTTGTTCGCAATTTCATAGCTAAAGTTATGTTTTCATTTGATAATTTTCCTGAATTTTTCTTTAAAATACCTGGCAACATTTCTAATTGCTCAATAAATTTTTACCTAAAAACCTACTCCCTCCCTTTTGGTTTATAGGTCTCAAATCTCAAATCTCATCAACCAAGGCATTTTGTGAGTGGATGAATGTATCTCGTGCATTAATTTAGATTAATTATAGTGCATGCATGCTTGGCCACTATATGAGTAGGAACATTACATGCATTGGTGTGTTTCTTTTTAATTCTTGCATGCAAAGTTTAATACGCATTGGAAACTAAAAATGATATGGAGATGAGCCCTTTAAATTGGAAAACCAAAAAAGTTGAGATAAGACTTATAAACCGGAAAGGAGGGAGTATGTTTTTCTTGATATATTTCATATTTTGCTTTTAAATCAAACTCTCTAATTGCTAGATAATTTGTTGGCTAAAATTATGTTTTCCTTTTTGATAAATTTTCTTCTGATTTCTCTCAAGTCGCAATTGTGAAGTATGGCCCTCAATCAGTTGATCCAACTTCTATTGATGTTTCTTTTCTTCTTGTCATAGGCACGTTATATTTGATTGAAATAGCCCAAAACCAGCCACAACACACCAACGGGGGCTTTTTGCCTAAACAACTCGGCGAAAAATAATAGAACACTAATATTTCGGCCCATAAAACTGATGTGAGCTTGTAGCACACATCGATGTCCCGGATATGAACCATGGCCGAGAGACAATACACTGAGGTCGAAATGTTTTCACCGCAACAGTGTGGTGGAGGCACACAAGTTGACAAGAGAGTGAGAAGCTAAGTAAGGGCATCTCGAACGCCAACCCTCAAACCGTCTGCATACGTCCAGATCGCGATGTTTGGATGTGTTGTGCCATTCAGTGCGGGCCTGTATCAATCCGGACGCATTTTTTCTTGCAAACTTGTAAACTGGAGACAAAGGTGGGGGGCTTTGTGTGAATCCGGACATCCATCTCAAAAGCCACCACGTGCCCTCGTCCGTGCATGACGGCGGGAGCCCGATCCTATTTGGCGGAAGAAGAACTTGATTATTAACTGATTAGCATGATGCTTGGCCTAAGGCTTCAAGTTAGCTTGATTTGGCGGAAGGCACGTAGTAGCTCTCTAGCTTTACATGATTTACTCAGCCGGGAGCTCTAATTATTACTAAATGCGTTGCTTCCGAACACCTTCCGCCGAATGCACTGATGTTAATTTTTTTTTAAATGCATTGCTTTGGCCGAAGTGTTTGGCGGAAGGTGCATGGTATACATGTTGCTTGTTCGGCGGAAGGGATTTTTTTTAATTGACCGTTGTTTAGCATGTTTAACGAAAGACTGCTGCGGACATTTGTGACTATGATTGGATAACCGGCTACTGTATTTGTGTCTGCGGACTTCCCCTCCTATCCGCAGACGGACGCCTGAGCAAATTTGTGGCTCAGTGTTGAGATGCCCTAAGGTGCGTTCTGAAACTTATACGTGAGCTATCATTTTATCTCACCATCATGTGTTTGTGATTGCTGGCCGGACCGACAAATTGTCCCGCCGAGACCACAGCCGGCCCCCAAACGGCGAATCCCCACCCAAGTAGCAGCGGTTGAAGCATCAACCGATTAGGTTGTTCAATGAAAAGTCAGCACGGCTTGACCATTGGGCGCCTGAGCCGGCCCAGCAGGACCGCCCCCTTCCTCCTGCGTGCCCTCCCGTCTGCAATTTGGGGCTCTTAAATGGAAGGACGCCATGATCAGAGACGAGAAGACGAGGGAAGGCAGAGAAGAAAGGGTCAATCCGGTCGGCTTGAGACGACAAGGGTGTGGGTGGGGCTCTCCGTAGCAAATCAAGGCTTTCGGTGGTGCACTGCAGTGCCTATCAATCTATCTGTCCGTGAGCGCCCTCTGCATGCCCTACCCAAAGTACCGACGGCCGATGCACACGACGCAACCGCCAACAGCTCCGGCCGGCCCTGGCGGTGCGGCGACCCCTTCTTTCTCCTCATCGCTATCTATCTACCTGGCCAGTGATCCGTCATGAGTCTACATACCACATGGACCTAGCTATCATGACATCATGTACTAGTCGTATCTGCTTAATCGCCACCGCGCATGTGTGATGTGTCCATGCCATTTGCCATTGTTCTTTGTTCCCGTTGTGTGAAATACTACTATACTCTGTACATGTGTCCACCGTCTTAAACTTTCTGGCTCAACTGCTGTCGATAGCTCTCAAAGACAAACTAGGCATGACAGGTAGGGAGATGGCGCAACACCAGTAGGTTACTGTGAAATTTGCAATTACACTGCTTTTGGCACCCTGTGCTGTCGAGACTTGGCGGATTCAGGCACCCAAGGGCATTCCGACGCCGTCTCCTAAAACCGACACACCATTTGTTGGTGGACTAGTCTAGACCAGTTCATCAGTCTGTGGGCATGTATGCGGAAGCCGGTCATCCAACCGCCTTGGTCTGGGCAATTTCATTTCAAATGCATAGCAATATGAGCAACTTAAAGTGTGGTGTTCATAGTTCATAGTTTTACATGCTTACGATCATAAAAGTTTCCGTCCGAGTCCGACAATCCATTCAAAAAACAACAATTTCGCCCTGCCAAACCGGTTGTCCAAGCCTTCTCGCTTAGTCTGCCGCCGGCTCCTTCTTACCATCCGCCTCCTTAGCTGCCTCCATCTCGGCCGTCAAGCGCTTCAACATCTTGACATGGATGGCACGCACGACCGTCGCCACATCGTTATCCAATTCATCCATCCTCATGATCAAAATTATGGTATCCATCGAAGCAGCCGCGAGCTCAACCATTCTCTCTTCGAGCTTGGTCTTCTTCTCTCCGAGGTTGATCTTCTTCTCAATCACAATCATCAAGATGTTAAATCTCTCTGCCTTCTTTTTTCTCCTTCACGTCGGACCGCTTGACACATGGCTCCTCCTTCTTCGCCAAGATTCCCTTGAACCTCACCGCCATCTTGGCCACCATCCCTCACTTCTCCTTTTCCTCCTCTAACTTTTTTCGCTGGAACACCCTTCTAACCTTCTTGGGGGGCACTTTTGTTGGGTCGGTTGGATCACCAGACGATGGCGACCGAATCAAAAAACGCAGGAATTGGGGTTAAGGGTGGCGAAAAGGGGTTTTTTGAGCGGAAACATTGCGGGCCGCTCCAAATGAGCGCACCCATCTCACTTTTGGGTGGGTCAGGGTGTCAGAGTCCAACGTGGCGGTGGTCCGAACTCCCGTAAAGTCTGTCAAGTTTGCTTCCGATTTACGAAAAAAACAACGCGGATGTGTCGGCAAACAAATACGGGTCTGTGTTGCATGGCTGCAGTGTCCGAACAACTCATTCTGAATGTTTGTGTGTGTTTTGAGGGCCCGTGTTGAAGTTGTCGTAATGTTTTTCTCGTCTCGAGGGACAAGGGGAATGCGCCTAATGCTTTTTCATTTTATTTTTGTTACCTGTGCCATGCAGGTGTGACGGTGTGCGTATATATTAGTGAACAATATATAAGTGCATTTTTTGGACAATAAAAAAGGTGATCTCTCACGATCAGCTGGGAGCAGTCGACGTCACCGGAATTAAATGCGGCACCAACAAGCAAGAATCGGTTAAGACATGCCTGTTTCCCGGTTCAATCTGCTCGCGTTTTGTCCATCCTTTTTTCCAGATTGGTCTCAACGCATCTCACCAAGTGCATACACATATCCAGATGATCTCGCTGTATCCGATTTGATACTATATCCTGTAGCTTAGTCCTGCATACTACGTATAATTAATGGTAGCTCTTCAATCTTGGCCCGGCAGTAAGCCAGCAGCAGTGCAGGCAATGAATGGTCTCCGAATCTTGTTCAAACATCCAGATTAGCGCCACTATTTGATTAGCGGTGCCATTACATGTCCAGACATGATGATTAACCAGCGACAATGCAATGCATTAACTCTTCAAACTATTTTCTCCCTTACTGTATACACTACAGTGCAATGTAGCTCAGACGAACGTCTGCACGCACGCACGTAAGAAGACGTGTAAACGGTCGAACAGTGTGAGGTGGACGGTGCGGGTCCGTGTAAGAATGTCAGACACGTACGCTGATTTATCACCAGCTGCTAATTAACATCATCGCTTAGCTGAACACAGCTAGCCGAGTTAGCAAACTCTCGAACAGTGGCAGAGCTAGTACTATCATCCAGTACTTCCATAACCATCTACAGCGCCGTTGAACTGAGATACGCACATGCATCTTTCCCTGTCAAATCCATCAACCTCAGATAAACTTCTCAGTCTCTGAAAAAATCTCGAAGTTGCCGCGTGCCATAACTTCTTGCTTGCTTGCTTGCGTGGCGTTACCACGGATGGGTTTTTGATGCGCGATCGATGGATCGAGAAAGCTTGACGGCGGCGTCGGTCCACCTCCGCCCCATGCCGGCGTCCATCAGCTGTCCGCCTCCGGCGCCGCCCCTACAGTCACCCGGCCGATGCGCCGTAGGAGCACACGCACGCGTCGTAGCTTTCATCTGACCGCGTCTCCGTGGTACGTGGCTCTTCCATTTCTCTCCTACCGGTCGATGTAGATTAGATTCCTGATTACCCCGATCCCGGCTCGGCCTGTACACGGCATAGTTTAAAAAACCGGACCAGACCAGCGGTCGAACCGAAAAAAACCGGAACCGGCGGCCTCAACGGTTTTTCAAGCTAATAAGACCATTCTGCAATTAGACCAAAGAAAACCGGTCAACCCGGCCGGTTTTCTGAAAAATCGATGAAAAAATCAAACAATTAAACCAGGAAAATATTTTAATAGAAATTGGGAGAAATGAGATTTGTTCCCAGGTCATTCCAGAAGTAATAGGGACTTGCCCATGGCCCAATAACCAACTCGGCTATGCTACTTTGTTGTCAACTACATGAAAATAATTTTATTTAACCATTATTTCACACTATATTAGCACAGATGTTACTCAACATATATTATTTTATTGCTTTAAAAAACCGACAATCGAACCGGCGGTCCGACTGATAAAAACCTGAACCGACAACTTTTTCGGTTCGGTTTTTTTAAACTATGGTACACGGATGTGACCTTTTTTTTTTGAGGGTGACGTGTCCCTTGTTGATGGGTACGCATGAGAGCTAGGAAGGTGTACACATCGAAATTTTTGTTGGAGGCCGGCGGTGCCATGCTCTCCGTACGACGTTGATCCACCGTAGCTTTCGGATCACCGCGTCTACATTAGCGGCTTCTTTTGCTTTCTTGTAGCTTACCGGTTCATTTGCATGCGATTACAAGGATGGCACCGGCACCACCGCATGAACAAGCTCACGGAACGCAACCCCCAACAAGACGCTATAATTGAAAAGAAACTATGGTGTCTAAACATAGTAAAACTACATCAGTTTTTATTAGTATTTTTTGCTCTTGCTGAACTACCGTAGGTAGGAAGATTAATATATGTTGAGGGTTGCTGATTCCTGAAAGTTTGGACGGCTCCAACAATGTTGGGGACGAATAACGCACATCCCATCGTGCCAGCCTGCTATATTGTCTCTATCCAAATTAACCCCACCAATTTGTCCACTGAAAACAGGAGGCGCGTACCACGTACGGTGTGGTGGCACATGCCCTCGGTCACATCAGTCCGGCCAAGCTAACAAGCTAGCTGCATTCTCGGTTGAACCAACCACGTGTCCTCGAGCAGCACGCATTGATGCAAATGCAATGCCAACTTTTATCAGCGCAAACCTTCGTTTACAAATAAGAAATTTAGGGCAGTAAAACGCCCCGGACACGCGCGCATGGATGGATGCATGGAGCAACACGCGCACCTGGCCGGGTGCCGTACTCCCGGATCACACGTATGCGTGCACTGCCCAACCAACATGGGAATGGTGTGATACAGCGTGCACTATCCAAGCATCCATTCGCCCTCCGCTCTGCGCGCGCGCGGTGCAGTCTACAGTGGACTGGCGGTAGATAGGCGATTAACTCCGGCGGAGAAGGAGGCGGAGTGCCCTGATCACTCGCCGGGGGAGGAGGAGGAGGCGGAGTGCCCTGACTCGCCGGAGGAGGAGGAGGAGGCGGAGCGCCCTGACTCGCCGGAGGAGGAGACGGAGGCGTCCAGTTTGGAAGCTTGATGTACTCCTTCCGCCATAGACATGTACTCCTTAGAGCATAAACCAGTTGATTCTCCCCTTCACCTGTAGGGTGGTCAAGCTCGAGCTCCTCAAATCCCTCCATTATTTCATCCACCGTCACAACAACATAGCCATGTGGAATCGGACAGAAGTGAAAAGTTCCGTCAGGTTGAGGAGGTGCAATAGAGCCGACAGCTGCCTTCAAAGTGAGGTTCTGCCATTTCGTCATAAGCTGGCAGTGTTGAGTCTCCGTGATAGTATCCACGGGGTAGCGAGGAGCCGTGAAGTCAGGCTGAACGGGCTCCGTGGAAGCACGCTGCTTCTCCGCTGAGATGGCGGGGTAGCTTCGTGCCGCTGAGATGGTTGGCCGGCAGCTCGCTGGCTCTCAAGTTCCTCTAGCTTTACTAGTCTTGCATTGAGCTTCTGCATTTCGCTCAGCTCCGCTTTCCTCTTTCTCTCCCGGCTTCTGTAACCGCCTGCACCGGGAAACCCAACCACCCACGGAACGGAGCCTGGTGTGCCTCGTGTTCGTCCAGGGTGCTCAGGATTCCCGAGGACCTCAGTCGGCTCGTCCTTTTGTCTGTCGGAAATGAACGTCCCTTCATGCGCTGCGGTGATATACTCCTGTAAGAGGGGAATAGAGGGAATTGGTGGAATCGATTGTTTATTGATTGAGCCTCGTGGGCATATATATAGGAGTACATGATCATCTTGGTAAACATTATACTCAACATCCCCCCGCAGTCACAACGGTAGCGACACAGACGATGGGATTGGAGAAGAATCCGAAGGCAAGCCGACGGACCCCCCCTCCCCCCAGTCGTAACGGTCGATGGATTGCAGAAGTCGTGGCTGGAGTGGAATAAATCCTACGCTATCCTATGTTTCCTAAACAAACATTATACTCATCATCTCCATCATCTTGGCCACCATCCCTCGCTTCTCCTTTTCCTCCTCCAACTTTTTTCGCTGGAACGCCGTTCTAACCTTCTTGGGCAGCACTTTTGTTGGGTCGGTTGGATCACCAGATGATGGCGAGGGAATAAAAAAACGCAGGAATTGGGGTTAAGGGTGGCGAAAAGGGGGGGTTTTGAGCGGAAACATTGCAGGGCGCTCCAAATGAGCGGGCTCATCTCAGTTTTGGCTGGGTCGGGGTGTCAGAATTCAACGTGGCGGAGGTTCGGACTCCCGTAAAGTCTGTCAAGTTTGCTTCCGATTTACATGAAAAACGACGCGGACGCGTCCGCAAACAAATACAGGTCCGTGTTGCATGGCTGCAGTGTCTGAACAACTCATTCTAAATGTTTCTGGGTGTTTTGAGAGTACATGTTGAAGATGACCTAATGTTTTTCTCGTCTCGAGGGACGAGGGGAATGCACCTAATGCTTTTCCATTTTAGTTTTGTTACCTCTGCCATGCCAGGTGTGACGGTGTGCTTATATATTAGTGGACAATATGTAAGTGTATTCTTTAGGACAATAAAAAAGGTGATCTCTCTCGATCAGCAGGGAGCAGTCGACGTCAGCGGAATTAAATGCCGCACCAACAAGCAAGAATCGGTTAAGACATGCCTGTTTCCCGGTTCAATCTGCTCGCGTTTTGTCCATCCTTTTTTCCAGATTGGTCTCAACGCATCTCACCAAGTGCATACCCATATCCAGTATCCGATCTCTCTGTATCGGATCGATGTAGCATGTAGCCTTAAGTGTCAGCACCAGTTCTATCGATCGATCGAGGACCCGGCCGCAAGCTAGCAACAGTTCTACTAGCAATGAATCGTCTTGAATAATCTTGATCAAACATCCAGATTAACAACAGTATTGGATTAGCGGTGCCATTACATCCCTAGACAAAATGATTAGCAACACAGTGCAATGAACCAATTCTTCGTATTTTCTCTCTTACTGTGGATAGTACCACAAGCACTAATTGTATTTGCTCAGCAGTGCCACTCGTCCAATGTAGACGGACGTTAGATTGTTTCTAAGTACAATGACGACGTGGACGGTGGACGTTGCCATTGATACGCTAATTTATCACCACCTGCTGATTAACATCATCGAGCCGAGCTAGTAAACTCTCGAACAGTGGCAAAGCTCGCATCATCCAAGTCCAGTCCATAATTATGTACAGCGCCGTTGAACTGAAAATACGCACATCTTTCCCTGTCAATGTACCATTCCGTCGAAAAATCCCGAAGTTGCCGCGTGCCATAAGATGTTGCTCGCTTACGTGGTGTAATCAGGGACGATGCGCGATCGATCGATTGATCGAGAAAGCGTGACGGCGCGCGGCGTCGGTCCACCTCCGCCCATGCCGGCGTCCATCAGCTGTCCGCCTCCGGCGCCGCCCCTACAGTCACCCGGCCGGCGCGCCGTAGGAGCACATGCACGCGCCGTAGCTTTCGCCTGACCGCGTCTCCGTGGTCCGTGGCTCTTCGATTTCTCTCCTACCGGTCGATGTACTCCTAGATTCCTGATTATCCCGGCTCGGCCTGTACACGGACGCGTCCCTTGTTGATGGGCAATTTTGAGAGCTACTCCATCCGTTCCAAATTACTCGTCGTGAGTAATTTGGGACGGAGGGAGTACTACGAAGGTATACACATCAGATTTTTTGTTGGAGGCCGGCGGCGCCATGCTCTCCGTACGACGTTGATCCACCGTAGCTTTCGGATCACCGCGTCTATGTTAGCGGCTTCTTTAGCTTTCTTGAAGTTTACCTGTTCATTTATTTGCGATTATAAGGATGGCACCGTCGCACCCGCACCACCGCATGAACAAGCTCAGAGCATCTGCAGCCGCGATTATCGAATCAGGCCCTTTATACGTCGGCGGACGCGTCCTATCAATTCTCAAATTCTGGCCTGCACAGCTGTGTAGCGTGTACGTCATATCCGGTATCCTATATCCATATTACACATGCAATGTAATGAACTACCCTACGTGATCAAACAACGGACAACGAAATCAGTATCAAACGGATAACGAAATGCACAAAGTAGGGTAGCTCCGCGAGGGATCTGGTGGTCGCGTGCGCCGTCGGTCTCGGGTCCGATCCTTCTGGATCCGGTGCCTGATCGTCGTCGGCCGGCGCAGGATGGTGGCTTTCGTCGCTGACCAGGTCGGGTCTTTTGATCCGGCGCCTGGATGGATCTACGCCGGAGGTGTTGAGCCTTATGGTGCTTCCCTCTCTGGAGTTTTCGGGTCTTGGCTGCTGCCAGATCCAAAGCAGATGGAGATTGGTGGTATAGGAAGAGGACCGGAGGAAACTTTGGTCGGCTAGCTCGGCCCGGCATCGGCGACGGCTTTGACGTCGTTACCCATCTTGATGGCGAAGTCGAGGTCCCTCCTATCCACCTCCGTCCCGTTCCCGGACGAAAGTCCAAAATCCGTCTTGGATTGGACGGCGGCGGTGCCCTTTGCGTCGTAACCTCCATGGAGGCGCCGTCTTGGGAGGCTTGGGCGTTCGGGGAGTTGCTATGGGTGAAGGGCTTCGTGTGTCAGCTCCAGCAGCGGCAATGGTGTGGAGGTTGGCAGGAGGAGCGGCGTTCTAACTGCGTCAGATGCGTCTGGTAAGAGATGTCAAGTCATGCCTGGCCGACAGGTGCTACGCTGAGTCATGCCTAGTCGGCAGGTGCTACACACGACAGATCTTTCAGAGTGTCCGCCTCGGGATGGACGAGCGCAGAGCGGTGGAGCTGTCTGGCGTCGTGGTGGCGTCGACGGTAGCTAGACCGTGCAAGGTTGATGCAACAGTACAGCTCTGAAGATGGTTTGGTGGCAGGTGGCTGCGGCGGCCTCATACCCGGCAGGCGTCCTGGTTGAGGAGTGCGCCGGACTGGTAGGTATCCCATACCCGGCAGGCGTCCTGGTTGGGACCTCAGGTCTTAGATGTTTAGGTTTGGCTGCGATGTCTGTTTGGTATTAGGCCCAGACTATCAGCGCCCCTTCATCGATTGGATAGGTGTAGCAACAGTTGTTGCTTAGAAAGTGGCTTTAGTCTTGCTGTTGTATGACTTTGTAAGATCTTGTGAGAATAATTAATAAAGTGGCCGTATGCATCGCCCAGATGCAGAGGCCAGGGGTCATCCTCCTTTTCTAAAAAAAAACATAAATCCACTTTACATCATCCAAAAGATCACCACAGTTCATCGCCGGACAAGTTCTATACTTAAACAACTAAAAAAAGATAACATAAATCGAGGAGGAGCGGGATCACCACTTCCTCACCGGGTCTTTGCCGTTCCGGCCGCCGGCGCAGCTATAGGCGTCCGCGGCAGGTGATGGATCGTTTGAGTCGTCGAAGGTGGAGCTGTGGTTGTCGCTGTCATCGTCGAAGGTGGAGTTGTGGTTGTCACCGTCCTCGTCAGAGAGGACGATGAGCCCCTTCATCAGACGGACAGCCCTGTCCTGCTGCCGCTTGAGCTTAGCAACCCGAGCTGCCTCTGTCGCCTCACGCTCCGACTGCTCAGTGGCAAGCCGGAGCGCCTTCGCGTTCTTCCTACGTAGCCAACGAGCGTCTGTCTCCGTCATCGTCAGTGACCGACGACAGACCCAAGCGAGGAGCCGCTAGTCCTTGTCGTGCACCGCCGGCAACCCGCGACGGCGGATAGGGGACAGATTCGGTGGTGGGTCGGGCTGACGTGGTGGACGCACCCGTGCCGCCCCATATCCGACCTACATTTGGATTGGATACGCGGGGCACGGGACAGCCTGTGCGTTTGGAGCCGGTTTAAGGCGTCCGGCTTTATCAATTTTTTACGACCGGTCAGTGACTGAGGCATCCGCCCTGACGTTTAAGGACGGTTTGGATGCCCGGTCGGGGATCGCAACCACAACGACATGCTAAAATTGAGAGAGAGAAAAAAACTATGTTAATAGTATTATCGAGCTAGGCATAAAAAAAATTCTCCGTCTACGTATAGTCGGACTCGAGAAACATGGTAAACTACATCAGGTTTTTTTTTACTCTTGCTGAATAACAGTAACTATGAAGATTGATACTATATTTTCGGGGTTGCTGATGGATTCTTTCTGAAAGTTTGGACAGCTCCAACAATGTTGGGGACGAATAACGCACATCCCATCGTGCTATGTTGTCTGTATCCAAATTAACCCAACTAATTCGTCCACTCAAAAAAGGAGGCACGTACTATGTACGCTGTGATGGCACATGCTATATATAGGTCAAAATCAATCCGGGCTTCCCCGATAATCAATCGGGCTTAATTAGCTGGGTGTGTTGGCACATGCTATCGGTCAAATCAGTCCGGCCAAGCTGTTAATAAGCCGGTTGAACCTACCACGTGTCCTCGGGCAGCACATATTGATGCAAATGCAATGCCAACTTTTATCAGTGCAAACCTTCGTTTACAGATATACAGGAATCACGTTTCACCGATAAAAACACACTCTCGTCGTGCTAAATAAGCGACACTTATTTTGTGACGGAGGGAGTACTTATAAAAGAAGAAATCATCGCGACAAGACGGAGTATCGTATCATACGCACAAAAGGGAACGGTATCTTTTATCGGACGTTAAAAGCCGCGGGTACGCACGCGCGCACGGATGGATGAAGGCGTGAAGCATGAGCAGCAACACGCGCACCTGGCCGGGTGCCGTGCTCCCTCCCGGATGGACTCGCAACACGATGCGTGCACTGGCAGCTCGACATGGGTATGGTGTGATCCAGTGGGACGCACTCGATCGCCCTCCGCTCTACGCGCGCGCGGTACAGCCTACAGTCGACTGGCGGTAGATAGGCGATTAACTCCGGTCGTCGGTCGTCGTCTCCATAGATTCGTTTCATTCAGATTCAGACACGGGCACGGAGGACGGCACATTTATGTCCCGGCGACCCAAAGCCGATCGAGCCCGTCTCCTTCCCTTGGCAGCGCCACCGGTTTTTAACCTCACGTGCACAGTTGCATCTTCCCGGGTCGACCCGAGGAGAGACGCCTAGTGGTTGGTTGAGCTGACCGGGTGGTTCGGAGGCTCGCCAACGAACAAACTAAGAGGGTGTTTGGTTCCAGGGACTTTTTTGTGTTGGGACTAGAAAAAGTCTCTAGCAAACTAAACAGGGTGGGATTTTTTTATGACTTTTTGCTAAAAGTCTTTAGAAGCACCTTCTTGAGAGTCTTTTTCAAAAAATCCTAGGAACTAGAAAAAGTCCTAGAACTAAAGAACCAAACACCACCTGAACTAAATTGAACGGTTCCAACAACGAGCAGTGTAGTTATTGTGAGGTGTTACGGTGGCCGGGGGCAGCACGTACGTAGGACCTCTGGCCACAATGCATGTCAGCGAGATTCCTCGGGGCCGGCTCCATCGGTTCTGGTTCGTTCGGTATACATGCGCGGCAGCTGTAGCGGCGACTCATCGGTGCAAGCGGTGCTTCGGCGCCGGCATGGGCGAGCTGCAGACGCGACGATGTTGAGACATTCATGGCCGCCCGGATATATACAACGCTCATTAACTGCCGTGGCTGTCGACGCGGTGTTGGTTCGGGATGATTGTTATCTGGCATGGCACGACGCGTGTAGGTGTAGCCAGGTCAACGCGCGGGAAAGGGGGTCAGCTGGGTCACTAGTCCTGACCTGCCTGCATAGGCACCTTGGCAACTGACACCCACCCCGTCCCTCGATCCTGTCCTGTGTACGTAGAGTGCCCGTGGAAATTGGAATTTGAGTAGAGCAAGGCAAATGTACTGATCATCTGCATGTTGCCAAAAGCCTAGAACATAAGTCATGCATCGTAGTTTCAGAGGGTGCTTGAATACGTTTTAGTCTCATGACTAAAAGTAGTGGGACTAAAACTTGCTAGCCTCACCCATGCTTGGATTCAAGTACTAAAGAGACTAAAATCAAGTTAATGAGCATTTATTATCCTCCAAACCCTCCAATCCAGAACTCGTCCGTGTTAAAGGAGAGGAGTTAAATGAGGAGAGAGAGGACTAATCCACATTTCAGTAGGGGTACCCCTGACTAAAAAAATTTAGTCTCAAGACTAGTTTTAGCCCCTCTTTAGTCAGGGGTGCTTGGAACTTTAGCCCCTTAAAGAGACTATTTTTAGTCAGACTAAAATAAGTCCCTTGGATCCACACTAGTAGAAAACAGGGCTTTGGTTCGGCCAGAAAAGAGCATTAATCCCGGTTGCATTACGAACCGGGACTAATGTGAGCATTAGTCTCGGTTCGAGCGGCTAGGGCACCGTACAGGCATTAGTCCCGGTTCAAATGGGACCTTTAGTCCCGGTTGGTGCCACGAACCGGGACTAAAGGGTGCGATGCCCATTAATACCGGTTCGTGGCATCAACCGATACTAAAGGTTAGACCTTTAGTCCCGGTTCGAGCCACCAACCGGTACTAATGGGGTTTGAGGCATTAGTACCGGTTCATGGCACGAACCGGTACTAAAGGTCCCATTTTAAAACTCTGCACCCCCCCTCCGTGGATCGCCTTTTCAGTTTTGTAAAAAGCAAAAGAAAATGATAAAAACTTCAAAAATTAAAATCCTTCCAGATGTAGTTATGTTACTACATCTACTAGTTAGGAAAATAAAAAAACTTAAATTTGGACATGTTTTGCAAAAAGTGTAGGGAAAATGTAAAACGGCTATAACTTTTGCATACGATGTCAGAAAAAAACATATAATATATCAAAATATTCAGCACGAAAATCCGCATTTGATTTTGACTGCCTACGGTCTGTTTGCAAATTTTTAGAATCCTCAAATTCTAAAAGGAAAAAAAGTTATGCTCAAATTTCATTTTTTTTAATTTTTGTTAAATCTGGTCAAACTATGGTCAAACTACTTATTCAAGAAGTATTAGTGTTACTAAATAATTATTCAAGAATATTAGTGTTACTAAATAATTATTTCAGTTTTTTTGAAATTTGGTCAAATCTGGTCAAACTGTGGTCAAACAATGGTCAAACTAATTATTCAAGAAATATTAGTGTTACTAAATAATTATTTCAGTTTTTTTGAATTTTGGTCAAATCTGGTCAAACTATGGTCAAACTATGGTCAAACTGCTTATTCAAGAAATATTAGTGTTACTAAACAATTATTGTTTTTTAGAACAATAGTTTCAAACTCAAACAGTGAAATGTGTGACTTCAGGCTCAAGCTAAATTCCTGAGGGTTAATAGGATTGACATCTTACTATTGTTAAGAAAACAACAAGTGTAGACTTGGAAACGAGGGAGAATAGAACCCGGAAGTTAAGCGTGCTGAGGCTGGAGTAGTGCGAGGATGGGTGACCGTTCGGGAAGTTAGATGATTTGGAATGATGAGGGGTGATTAGAGGTTAAAATAATTCAGAAATTTGAAAATAAAAAAAAATTTCAAAAAAAATTTTAAATTTTTTTTTCAGAAAGAGAATCATAAAATTTCCTTTAGTCCCGGTTGGTAATACCAACCAGTACTTTTATGATTCTTTTTCTGAAAAAAAAATTGAAATTTTTTTTGAATTTTTTTTTGGACCTCCAGGCAGCGGCCACGTGGAGGGCCTTTAGTCCCGGTTCGTGTAAGAACCGGGACTAAAGGAGGAGGCTTTAGTAACGACCCTTTAATCCCGGTTCCAGGCCCTTTTTCTACTAGTGCCAAGCACCCTCTCAGTTCTTGGGCGCGCCATGGGAAAAGAGACGGAGGCCAGTAGAATGCATGCCCTCAAATTAGGTGATGAGACAGTTAGGGTGAATTCCAATTCTTACACTCTTAAGGGTATTTCTAACCGATCCTAATAACCGGTATAGTTAGAGGAGTTTAAATTCGATTTTACTCCTCTAGCCGTCACCTAGCCGATCCCCAATCGACGCTAGCGGAGCATAAATTATCCTCAGCCACGCCGCGCCTTCCTATATTTACTCCATCTTTACTCGGCCGCAGATGGAAGGTTATCTCCTTTCCTCCTCTGCCTCCCGCGTCGCTTCTACGCCGGTGCCGCCCCTCCCACCCCGCCGGCCACCGCTCGCCACCGCGGACGCTCCGTAGGCTCGCCCGGACCTTGACCAATCAGATTTGTGCCTCCTCGTCCCGTCGCCGGCGCACAACCAGTGGATCTGCGGCCGTCGCCGCCACTGGATTTGGCGCTTCCGACCGTCGGCGACTGCGCCTTGCCGTGGATTGGTCGGGTACCGGACAACACTGCCCTGACAACGCTTCCGCGCCGCATGCAGGCATTTAATACGCCTCTAGCCGCTCAGATCTCTCCCATCGGCGGTTCGCCGACAAACACACGCCCAGCTGTCGCCCGGGCTCGGCGCTGGCCTAGCGTCCCGTCGGCTCGCCGTTGCCGGTTATAAAGTGCGACGACTGCATGCCCGCGGCAGGTGGTGCCCCAGTTTCTACCGCGCCGGAACATCCCGGATCGGTGTTCTTCGAGTGCAAAAAAGATGGAGTATGTGCTTCTTTTGATTCAGTTGTTCATCGGGTTCGGTGCAATTTTGGTAGCTCATTGTTTGCTAAAATTTATTTGTGGGATGGATGCAAGTTTGGTATTGGGAAGAGGATTACATCGATCTATTGATAGCACGAAATTTGATAATGCACATGCACTCGTTGCTACAATAGAGGCTAGAGGTCAGACTAGATATGAAGCAACGTTGAATTCTTCGGAATCGAAAAAGAAAGAAGTGTGCAAGCTTGAGAAGCCAATAGAGATAGTCGACAATGAAGACATAGAGAAGATATGAATCCAACTAGTGCGGGCGGTTATGAAAGTTGAATATCTTTTAAAGTGTTTAATTGTGGTTCTTGTTTTTTTGTCGTACTCTTGTAGCAAAGAATTGGTGAATTGTGTACTCCATATAAAAATGTCATTGAATGAAATAAATAGGCAAAAAAAATGTGTTTTGGTGGACAAAAATGAAATGCAAATGAAAAATTATTACTCCGTTAGATAAAAGGTATCTGTTTGGTCCGACGAAAACTTATTGTAGTAAAAATACTCAACTAAGAGCATAACCCCTTAAACGTCCGTGGACGCGCCCAGTCAGTGACCGGGCGTGTCCATTTTGAGCCCCTATTTTGTCCGTCCGTGCAACCACACTCCTTATTTGTTTTCCTCATAATGTCCGGTCACTTGCATGTCATTGGTGGAGACGAAGAGACAGCAATGAAAGAATGACTAAAGAAAGAAAGAGAACATGTGGTCCGGATGGGGCCGCATCCTACGTGGCGGACTGCCCGGGCGCGTTCGTGAGCCCTTATATTCTCCCTACATTTGAGATGGATATGTGCGTTCGTGGACAGCCGGAACGTATAGGGATGATATGAGGGGTCTAGTTGCGTCACATTTTTCCTTCCTCTCCTATCTGGTCACTGACCAGACGCGTCTGTGGGTGTATTGAGAGATGGTTTGAGGCGCCTCGCTGTAGATGCTCTAAGGGTTTACTCCGTTGGATACTCCGCTATTTTTAGGAATCGGTTAGAAATGCCCTAAGGTTGTGTCTGCGATGTGCTTAACTTATTTGGTAGAAAATTCTTGGAATACAATATATTAACAAGCTTGTTCCCGTTTTACCTTTTAAATGTTACTCCCCATCCCATCAGGTGGGCCCCACTATCTTCTCAATGGGGTAAAGTGTGACAAACTCTGTCTTTAGGAGTGAAAAGTGAGTATATGGGTACCGTGTACTACCAGGTTCACTAGTAAATAGCACTAAAAAGACAACTACTACAGAATACGCTTTACAAAGTTATTCACGGTCTCTTGATAACACTCACAAGTACTCGGCTGAGGAGATACTAAAGGGAAAAATGACATTCATCTGTATTGCTAGTGTACCCATTGCGTCGATCCCAAAACCAGCCTTGTGTTGGATGCCTCCACCTCAGGAAAAAAAAGGCATTATCGGTTGATGGTTCCTTCTCGGCTCCCGATGGTATGGCGGTGGCGGGTATGATCTTACGGAGGTTTGATGGGAGTGTTATCTTGCGGCATACAAATTCTTATTCCATTGTAATGGTGCACTTGAGGCGAAAATGCATGCGCTAATACAAGGTATGGTCTTTTTTTCGCGAATACGCAAAGCTTGCAATTCAACATACAGAACTGTCGGTTATTGTTCAGTTTGATTTCAGCCTGACTCGTCGATGCCTCTATCAACACTTGCAACACTTGTTGATGATTACCTAGACTGTTCTGGTTACGGTCATTTAGCTTCGGAGATTAAAGCTCTTATGGTTGATAGGGAGATTGTTCCACAAAAATTACATCGTGATCAAAATAGTGGCTGATTGTTTGGCAAGGTATAGACGCTCTGAACGTACCACAGTTGTCTGATTACACAGAGGGTCCCCATGTATGGAGGAACTCTTGCCTTTTGACCAGTGGCGGAGCCAGAAATTAAGTATCAAGGGGGCCAAATGACTCAAAATTTTTGATAACAGGGGCCAAACAATACTAATAAATGTATTTTTGTCTAAATTATATATTGTTCATCTACTAACTAGCACTCATTGCGTGGACGGCCCGACTCGCTGTTTTCCTCTCGTCCCTGCGACTGGAACCCTAACTGCCGCTAGGGGAGGCCGATCTTCCAACGTCGTTCCCCGGCGGCTCCCTTCCGCCGGCGACCGCAGTCGTCGGTGGTGAGGAGGGGTCGCCGGATCCACGCGTGTGGATTGTTTTTTACTCCCTCGTAGTCTAGGTTTTTAGGTTGTTCATCGTCTTTGCTTTGGCGGCAACGATGACATCGCTGAATGAATATTCTTCGGATCCTTCCCTGACGAGGCCATCGGTCTTATGGTTGGGGATGGATTTGAAAACTAGTTTGTTCAAGCAAGGATGGTGTGGTGGCATCCTCGTGGTGTACCTGTGTCCTCGGGCTCCGCCGTTGCGACGGCGTTTACTCCAGCGTCGGCGCGGAGCTTGGTAGGTAGTCCTGGAGAGGATGCAGATTGTGGTCTGCATTGATGACATCTGGAAGACAGAGCATGTGCTGGGCTCGTGGTTCGTGGATTACAGGTATGGTTTCCTCCTTCGGCGTTTTAGTCGTGGTGGGGTGCCAGACCTGGAGTTCGATGGCGTGTCTGAGGTGTTGCCCCCGTCTGATTCGTTCAACGGCAAGGGCTTCACTTTCGGTGAGCCACCTTGGAGGTCCGCAAAGCTGCATATCAGCGATGGAGCCGCGTCGAGCTCGGGTGAGGAGGTGATTCATCATTATTTTATTCGTTGGCTGCTGTTTTAGTGCCGGAGGCAGGTGATGGGTAAGGGAGTCCTGGATTATGGGGTCCTCAAGGAGCCGGCCTATGTGATATGGGCCGGGCTGATGGGCCGTGAAGATACAAGACAGAAGGTCTTCCCCCGTGTCGGGATGGGACTGTCCTTTGCGTGGATGACAAGCTTGGCGTCCGGATGTGTAGTTTCCTTCATCTATAAACTAACTTTGTACGACCCTAGTCCCCTCTGGTGTCTATATAAGCCGGAGGGTCTAGTCTATAGAGGCAATCACAATCATACAGGCTAGACATCTAGGGTTTAGCCATCACGATCTCGAGGTAGATCAACTCTTGTAACCCCTATACTCATCAAAGTCAATCGAGCAGGAAGTAGGGTATTACCTTCATTAAGAGGCACTAGTAGAAAAAGGGCCTATTGTCCCGGTTCGTGAGGGCCTTCTGTCCCGGTTTGTGAACCGGGACTAAAAGGTCGTTACTAATGCCCTTGGCCTTTAGTCCCGGTTCTTACACGAACCGGGACAGAAGGTCCTCCACGTGGCCGCTGCGGCCAGCCCAGGACGGAGGGCCTTTGGTCCCGGTTGGTGTCACCAACCGGGACCAATAGGCATCCACACGTCAGCACCTGGCAGGAGCTGAGGTTTTTGTTTTTTTTGAAGGGGGGGGGTTGGGGGTTTTGGGGGGTTAATTTAGGTTGTTATTAGGTAGCTATTAGAGAGAAGTGTCCTCTCTTATATCTTCGTGCTTGGTTTACCAATGCTACGTACTGCTATGCCTAAACATGGCTTAGATTGAAGTGAAGGCAACATGTGGTGCATGTCGAAAGTAATACTAATTCGGACTTGATCAAGTTTGGATTGTACTACTTTCGACACGCACCACATGCATGTTGCCTTCACTTCAATCCAATCCATGTTCATTTCACCCGCTGATATATAATAACTCTTCATGCGCGCATCATGCATCATCATATATAATAACAAGTCCTACTAATCATCATCATACAACTTCTACTCGTTATTAATAACAAGTCATACGATCATCATCCTCACAATCATCGAACCAACCCTACTTAATTGTTCTTAGCACATGATCATCAGTATTAGGTAGGACCGAAATACCCTCTTTAAGGTAAAATAGCATAAAACAATATAGACCCTGACTCTCCATTATGGAGAATGGAGATCATCCTGTCTCCAATTCTTGCGCCTCGCTTCCTTTTGCTTCCAAGAACCTCCTTGCGACTGTCCATACATTTTTTCCATTCTTTGATTTGCATGTCTCCACTTCTTTTAGAAATCCGGTATGGATAGTTGAGATTCGTAGGATGACCTGGTTGTATATTCAAAACATCAAGCCTACCATTCTGATACATCAAATGAGGCACACAATCCTCTGGGATTATCTGTTGAAAAACATAGTAATAACTTCATAGTTAGCAATGATAATGTACTAGTTTTAGAACTATGCAAAATATGCACGGATGTCGTAATAGTAAGAAATCTTACCAGGGTATCTCCATAGTAGTTACCGTAGTTCAACACGTGCACTAGTGGCACGTATTGACCATAATGTTGAGGAGTTTGATTGTAGATACTGTAATTCTCAATATCAGTACAAAATCCGACCAGATGAGTTTTCTCCTTATAAGTTAACTCAGAGCCATCGGTGTAGTAGGTTCTGTCTACCATGTTCCGCACATTGTTTGAACAATCAAAATAAGCTGTCAATGAAAATAAGCTGTCAACTATTTTGAAATGAACAATATAAATTAGCTAATAGCTATGTTTGAGAAACTCACATAGCGGTAGAATTGGAGGCGTATCAACAAGGACCCAAATGTCCATATTGTCTTGCTCGATGTCAGGATCACCAAGATCCATGGTGACAAGCATACCCTCATCAAAACCATACATCTTGCAAAATGCTTCTCAATTTTGCAACCAAAATGGGTTACGCTCTCAGAATTATAGAGCTTTACTTCAAAATCTATATCATGATGGGTCCTTAGGTGAATTTTCTTTGTTTCCATACTTTCATGGTCTTCAAAACCCATCGTCTCCAAGACGTAGCGTCTTGCATGGCATGGGATAAGCTAGCCGAATTGTAAAATATGAAAAGTACACGTTGAAATAGTTGAAGTCGTGCTTAATTACGAAAAAATAACACTTATCGTCGTTGCGTACCGTTTCAACATCGAACGTCTCCTCCAGCTTAATACTGAAGCGTCGATCTTCGTCCAGGTGAGGCCTGTCGCACTGACCTAGGTCATCGTGGCACCAGTCGCACTCCCCCGGGAGACTTTCGTCGTCCGAGTACGGCATTTCCTATGTTCATAATTCAAATATTAAACATCTACAATTAAATATATGTACTAAAAAACCTAAGTTAGATCATTATTATTCATCACGGGTTGACTATCGGTTTGTCGAGTCTTTTCTTGAAAACTCTCAGCTCACGTGGTGTATACATTCGGCCGTTGGTGATGGTCGCTCCTCCCTTTGTCCCCGTGTGCATTACACCAAAATGTCTAGCTAGCACACGGGAACAAAGGAGAAGCGACCCCCACGACAACAGTCGGGATTCTTCGTCCTCTCATATATATATGGTGGAACTCTCCCTCACTAATTCCTCTCTGACATTTGCGACCGTCGGTGATGGTAGCTCCTCCTTTCGTTCTCGAGTGCATTACACCAAATTGTCTAGCACACGGGAACGAAGGAGAAGCTACCCCCACGACAACAGTCGGGATTCTTCGTCCTCTCATATATGGTGGAGACTCGACAGACTTACAGTCAACCCGAAATATCGTTTAATTATCTTTCTAAAAGAGGATTTGTCTGGTCTCACCTCGATGTCGGAGGGGGCGGTGACGGGGACGATGGCGGGGATGATGGAGGGATTTCTGCAAAAACAAAAACCCTATAAGCTATCAACTAATCATAGTGCTCTCCAATTTTAGCATTCAAAGTAGGATCGGAGTAGTTTTCCACTTTGAGCATTCAATAAGCAAAATCAAATCACAAAATAAAGTAGTATTCAAATTAGGATGCATTCAATTATAAGCAAAAGTACATCATCTCCATGCGTCCGTACATCATCGAATATTATCACTAATACACCTCGAATACTATCATAAATATAGCATCGCTAGTACAGCTAGAACAGTAGCGCCCGACGGGTATCAGTGCGGGCGGTGGACACCCAAAGGGACGGAACCATCACATGATCATAGCTCCAGTGAGATCCCTGAAGAACCTGCCAGGTATTGTCGAACCTGCCCTCCAACGCAACCATGTAGCGACGGACGTGCTGGTCCTCCTCACTGACACGGTGACGTACCACCTCCGCGGTGTCCGGAAGCCTCGGCACCGTCACTGGCCCACGCGAGCGCCACCAAACAAGGATCGGGTCAACGACGGGCTGGTTCCTCACCAACCTACGCCCACCGGAAGGTAGCACCTCCCAAAACCAGCCTGGCGGAGCCCAGTCCCGGACATGGCCCCTCTGATCAAGCCGGCCTCCTCCGCCGAGTCGACGACGAAGATGCGGGATAGGCATCGTCGACTTCGATGCGGGAATAATTGCTTTAACTAAAAAAACAAACTAGCTCTATTAATTTCCTTGCTAAAAATACACTACTTCTATAGTAAAATAAACTAGTTTTGTTAAATCAACTAGTTTAACTACTAATTAAGCACTTACTATAAATAAAATAAACTAGTTTTATTAATTAATCAACTAGTTCAACTACTAAGCACTTACTATAAATAAATAAAATAAAGTAGTTCTTACTAAAAATAAACTACTTCTATATATAGTAAAATTTAATAAAATAGTTCTATTAATTAATCAACTAGTTCAACTACTAAGCACTTACTATAAATATATAAAATAAAGTAGTTCTTACTAAAAATAAACTACTTCTATATATAGTAAAATTTAATAAAATAGTTTTATTAAATCAACTAGCTAGTTCAACTACTAAGCACTTATAACCTAAAATCATATAGCTACATTATATTCATACATACATAGTTCTATAAAATTGTATGAACATTATATTCATACATACATAGCCACATCCATTCATCATATAGCTACCACATACAAATATATATATATATATATACATTATATATATATGAAAAAATGCAATGAACAAAAAAATAATACAAATTATATGAAAAAAATAAACAGAGCCGTGGCGTGGCGGCGGCTCACATCGGGCGACGGAGGGCGACGGCGACTGCGGCGGGCCGGGGGCGGAGGGCGACGGTGACGTACGGGCGACGGCTCGGGGGCGCGCGGCGGAGGCCCAACCTCTGCCTCGCCGTAATTGCTCGCCGGCGTTATCCCGTTCACGGCCACCCCCTCGGATTGCCTATAAAAGGAGGTCCCGAGCTCGAACTCGAACTCGCACCATCCCTACACCTCACAAGTACCTCGCCAAGCCACTGGGAAGGCCTCGAGGAAGTCTTCTTCCCCAACTCCGGCCGCTTCGACCCGCTTCGGGATCCAGCACGATTCACTCCAGTGCGTGCACCCCTGCCTCTCAACTCATGCCAGTAGTCTCCTAGTGCATCCACATCTCTGACCCGCGCACCAATTTGGAGTTTGCAGCACCCACCGGAGAGTTCCACCCTCGCCCGAACCACCGCCTGCCAGAGATAAGGTCGCCGCCGACGTGGTGCTCACCGACGGCCAAGTCCACCACCCACCGACGTGGAAGGACACCCTGAACCCGTAGGTACTCTCCGATCACCCTGCCTCGTCGTGGATCAACGCCGGCGACCACCGCAGCCTTCGGGCGCCGGCGAGCTCTATTGGAATTTGAACCTGACGGGTGGGACCCCCCCGTCAGCCTCTCTTTCTTTCCCCTTCGAACCGTTTTCTGAAGGCGCCTTCGGGCAAAGTGCGTTTTCTCTCTGGGCTGGCGTATTTCGTACTGAAGCGTTTTCTGATTTTTCAACCAAGCCCCTGGATCTTTTCTGTTTCATCACAGATTAGTCCTTGGACTAAAACCCTTATATCTTTTAAACAAAAGATGCTTTTTGATTGATTCTTTTTCTGTCAGTCTTATATTTTTGTCTAGTTTTTTATAGTATTTATTTGGAAAATTTTTGGAACAATTTTTTTACACGCAACGGTATTCACGTTAGTATACGGTTTCTTTATACCGTAGATTCCGGAGGAGGTGACGGAGCCGCGAACTTCGCCGAGCTAGACTCCGACTTCTCCGAACCAGGCAAGCATGTTTGAACCTTTGATATGATGGGTGTTTTGCATGTTTGCTTGAATAGTTTGTGCATGGCATATGGGCATCAGTGAGTGTTACGTTGCATGCAAGGCAACTAACCGTGTGCTTCGAAGTTTACTGTGATCTTTCGATGAGAGATGACCTGATCATTTGGTGACATGAGAGGTAGTAAGATGGTATTGTTGTAGCATGCCAGTCTTATGTCATCCGATAAACTCCGACGTTAACGTGGACCGAGCCACGTTACCGTTCGTCCCCTTCCGTGCTGCCACATGTTTTCTGCAAAGAATACGGTTTAGTAAGTTGAAAACCTCTTTCCTTGTACACACCAAATAGAGGGGCCGGGATGAGGGTTCCATGGCCCTGGATTAAAGCCAGTCATCCGGTCAGGGGGCATGGGTGTTTCCGGTTGGGACCGAGAGGGGGGCACCCCTTAGAGCGCGCGATATAAATTTGATCCCATGCTACGCGAGGTTGCAGCCTCCCCGTCTCAAAGTTTTTCTTGAACGTTGCTTGGGGTGATTCCTGGCAACGGAATGTGGAATGGGTGTGTACTGGTTAGATGTGTTTCTCCTGAAATACCGTAAACGGAACTAGTCCCTTGTGACTACTGAAATCCGTTGGCTGTGGTTAAGAGTACAAACTCTGCAGAGTCAAAACCTTCCGAGTCATCGCGTCCATGGTCAAGGACCTGGGTCAATGTATCCAAACAGTATCCATATCAGTCTCAGTGTCAGCCCCTGTGTCAGTCTCCGTGGAAACCCCCGGTGATCAAGCTTGAGTGGTAAACCCGGTTGAACGTTATTCCTGTGGATGGACTAACCATTTTATTATTTCGGACCTGAGTATTTCCTTGAAATGATTTAACTTCATGAGCTACTGTAATATCAAGTTATGAAATACAAGCCCTTTATGTGATGTCGCTCAGACGTCCGACTATGGCACTCTCGTTATTTATTTTTGATATAAGCCCTTTACGTGACGTCGCTCAGACGTCCGACTGTGGCACCCTTGTTATTTACTTTTGATATAAGCCCTTTATGTGATGTCGCTCAGATGTCCGACTATGGCACTCTTTTTATTTACTTTCGATATAAGCCCTGTACGTGATGTCGCTCAGACGTCCGACTGTGGCACGCACTGTCGTTTATATTCCATTATAAGCCCTTTATGTGGTGTCGCCCTGACGCCCGACTGCGGCATTGTTAATTTATTCGTATCCTTTCGAGGAGTCATTTCAGACACTCGATTGGCCTTCAGTATTACATTGGGATTTCGGGAGGACTACCGCCCGACTTTCTTTTTATTCCCCATGCCTTGCTATTTTATCATCTGAGTGCGCTGTATTAATCTGTTCATATGCATCATGTTTGCATTTGTTATATCTTATGTCCAAACTGTCTTGCGAGTACTTTCATAGTACTCACCTGGCTTGTTCATTTGGCCAGATGTTGACGAAGGCGATCTCATGGATGATGAGTTTGATAGCGAGTCCGACGCCTAGAGGAGTCCCAGTCAGTCCCGTGCGATCCTGGATTTGGTCACTTGTATTTTATACGCTTCCGCCACCCAAATAAAAGTCCTCGAGCCTCACTTCGACGCTCGATGAGCTGTAAGATTCAGGAGTCATGTCACCCACTTCACTGTGACATATCCACCACCACTTTTATTACGAGTCAGTAGTTATGCCACCATACCCCTTGTGTCATATCCGCCTTTATGTATAATATCGGCGTGCTTGTAATAAATTGTTGAGCAGCCTCCGCTCAACCTTGTATTATATTTAGTACTCCTGGATTTTTCTGTAATCAAGAATTTGTCTACCAGTAAGAAGGATTCTTCTCTACTGGTCCGTTAAAGGGATCGGTTTCTCAATAAATGTTTTATTGGAAAACCGGTCGTGACAAACTTGGTATCAGAGCCAGGCTGACTGTAGGAAGCCACTAGGTGCGATCGCTAATCGGTTATTAGTGTTTTTAGTGCTTTTCAGCATTTTTGCAAATGTAGCTATTTTCTGTTGGTCATCATAAATTTATGATTTGACTACTCAGAATTTTTGCCTACTTTTGCAGATGGCTGGCAACGACTGCGAGACACGGGTGTTCACCAATGTGCCTGAGGGGTTTGTCAAACTTCTCGTCTCCATCACCAAGCTCATGATCGGGCCGTCGACTCGTCCAGAGTTCACACTTTACCAGCACAAGCTCAGCGACGACGTGTCTATGCACCAGGCCGTGGTGCAATTCAAGGGAGGACGTTCTGCGTCTCGCCACTTCTGTTTTGTGGGGAGGGCCATGCCTACGGAGAGGCATGCCATGCAGATGGCCGCCCGTGAGGCGATAGCTCGTCTTCGGGATGTTCTTCCTACGATGAAGACTCGTCGCTACCGCTACCTCCCATGCCATGTGCCATATACTTGTCACTATGCATTCGCCTGCCATTGGGGAGAGAGAGATGAAGCTATCGAGATGCTAGTTGAATATATCAAGGCTCTGGAGGCAGCTTTCGACAACCTCGTGGACGACCTCGTGGCTGCCCGTATGGACTCAGTTCAGGGCTGTTCCGCCAACAGGAGGGAGCTTCTCCACATGGCACCGCCACTGACCTTCGTCTCGTCCTTAGCATCCTATACACCTACCATTTTAGCCACCGCTCGCCGTCTGCCTACCACTGAGGAGTTTGACCAAGTCATTGCTCCTACCAAGTAGAGCTGCACCGCCTGTCGCACCCGCTCCTACTCCTCAGCGCAGTGCTACGCGCCTGGAGCCTATTAGGGAGGAGGAGGAGGTGGAGTCTCCTGCACCTCTGGGTCTTACACTCGGCAGGCAGAAGGAAGTTTTCACCATCTCCGACTGAGTGCGCCTAGCAGCCGTGTGATGTACCCGCTTGTATGATATGTTTATATGTACATAGGTTTGGTGAGAAGTAGTTTGTGTGCGCATCATGTAGGAACTCGGAGAAGTGCACTAGCCTAAATTACATGTCAGGAATGTGTACGCACATCCTGAGTGATGTATGGTATATCACGACTCGCGTGTAAATTATGTACTGAGCAGTCCTTCTCCGTGCGCAATCAAGTATTTCTGTTGAAAAATCTTGAGGTCTTTTGAATTTTTGCCTTTGCAAAATTTTCCTTGTGCCACACAGTTCTTCTCATGAGTTTTGCAAAATAACACCCCAGAGTGGAAAATGCATCGTCCCTGGACCCGTTCCATGCCAAATCGACCGGAAGAAGTTTATGGAACCCAGACAAGCAACAACTTCACACAGGGGCAGTCTAGTCAGCAAGACAACGAGGCAGCATTGTCACAAGTATGCCGCCTTTTCGAACAAAGCTAGCAGCAGCACCAAGAAATGATGAATCACGTTATCAATATGGGAAATCACCATGAGCCATACCAATCGCATTCCAAGTTGTCTGAACTACAAAAGACACGTCCTCCAACGTTCGCTCACACTGATAGGCCGCTTGAGGCCGATGATTGGCTTCGAGACATCGAAAGGAAGTTGATTATTGCACAATGTTCAGATCATGAGAAGGTGCTTTATGCACCTCACTACCTCACTGGAGCAGCTGCAGCATGGTGGGAAAATTTCCTACACATGCACCCAATGAACATAACATCACCTGGGAAGAGTTTAAGGAAGGTTTTCGTGGGGCGCACATCCCCAGGAGCATTATAAAGATCAAGAAAAGGGAGTTTGATGACCTCAAGCAGAGAGGCATGACAGTGACTGAATACAACAGTCAGTTTACTCAACTATCTCGTTATGCCTACGATGAGCATATGACTGAGAACAAAAGGATGGAAAAAAATTTGGACGGCCTGGCGCCAGCACTAAAATGCCAACTGGTCGTACACACTTTTCCCAGATTTCAAAACTCTGGTTGACAAGGCCATTACATTGGAGAATGAGCGCCGCAGCCTGGAGGATATTCGCAAGCGAAAAAGGGACAAGACGGCTCATGCTCGCAACAACCGGAGCAAGACTGATATTCAGAGGAATGAAGCGAGAAAATCCACGACCACTGCTCTAAGGCCAACCAAACATTTCCATTCAAGGGACAAGGACTTTACATACCGCCCAGGTGTCACTTGCTATGCTTGTGGAGAGGAAGGGCACTATGCCAAACAATGCCCAAAGCCGAGGAACTCGGCCCCCAAGCCGAACAATGGTGGGAATAATCCAGCCCCCAAGCGTAACAATTTCAACCCAACAACAATCACAAGAAGGGTCACCTGAACCATGTGACCAAGGAAGAAGCACAGAATGCCCCAGATATCGTGCTCGGTACGTTCCCTGTCAACACAATACCTGCCACGGTTTTGTTTGATTCTGGAGCTTCTCACTCGTTCATTTCGAAGAGTTTTGTTTTGCAACATGGTTTTCCGATACTTTCTTTGGAAAAGTCTATGATCATCAAGTCCCCCGGGAATAAGCAGATCACTCAGAGTTACTGCCAAGGAGTGATTATTGAGTTTGAAGGACTAAAGTTTCAGGCGAATCTCATCGTGTTGGAAAATAAAGGACTGGATGTTATCCTAGGAATGGACTGGTTAACCACCAACAAGGGATTTATTGACTGCTTCAATCGGACTGTAATCCTCACTCACCATCACGGCAAGACAATAAAAGTTGCAGCTCAAGAGAGACCACGGTCACGGCAACCAAAGTTGAACAAGGTGGACATTTCAGAATTGAGAAAAGTTCCAGTGGTGTGTGAGTTTCCCGACGTATTTCCCGAAGAACTACCAGGCATGCCACCAGACCGAGAGATAGAGTTCAGCATTGAACTAGCACCTGGCACCACCCCCATTTACAAGAAACCTTATAGAATGGCACCCTCCGAGTTGGTAGAATTAAAGAAGCAAATAAAAGAATTACTGGACAAAGGATTTATACGAGCCAGCTCCTCACCTTGGGGTTCACCAGTATTATTTGCCAAGAAAAAGGATGGGACACTGAGATTGTGTATAGACTATCGAGCTCTCAATATGGTCACCATCAAAAACAAATATCCGATGCCACGGATAAATGATTTATTTGACCAGCTCGCACAAGCCAAGGTGTTCTCAAAAATTGATTTAAGATCGGGATATCATCAATTAAAAGTACGGACAGAAGATATCCCTAAGACAACATTCACCTCCAGATACGGATTATATGAGTTCACAGTAATGCCGTTTGGACTGACGAACGCCCCCGCATATTTCGTCCACCTCATGAACAAAGTGTTTATGAAATTTATGGACAAATTTGTTGTGGTGTTCATTGACGATATTCTGGTATACTCAAAGACACCGGAAGAACATGCTGAACATCTCAGAATTGTACTGGGAGAATTAAGGAAACATCAATTGTACGCCAAATTCAGCAAATGTGAATTTTGGTTAAGACAGGTTGGTTTTCTAGGCCATGTACTGACCCAAGAGGGCGTGGCCGTAGACCCAGAAAAAGTCAAGGCCGTTCTTGACTGGAAACCACCAGCCAACGTAACAGATGTACGGAGTTTCCTAGGAATGGCTGGATATTACCGAAGGTTTATTGAAGGATTCTCCACTGTGGCAAAACCAATGACACAGTTACTCAAGAAAGATAAGAAATGTGTATGGACTGAAGCGTGCGAGAAAAGCTTCCAAGAACTCAAGAGGAAATTAACAACAACACCGGTTTTGGTTGTGCCGGACATACACAAGAGTTTTGAAGTGTATTGTGACGCATCCCGGAAGGGCCTCGGGTGCGTATTGATGCAGGACGGCAAAGTTGTCGCATATGCTTCCAGGCAACTACGGAAGCATGAAGAAAATTATCCTACTCATGACTTGGAGCTAGCAGCAATCATCCATGCACTCAAAGAGTGGAGGCACTTTTTGCTGGGAAATCGTTGTGAAATATATACGGATCATAAGAGCCTTAAATATATTTTCACGCAACCAGAGCTAAATTTACGACAACGACGCTGGTTGGAATTAGTCAAGGACTATGATGTCGGCATTCACTACCATCCAGGGAAAGCAAATGTAGTGGCAGACGCTCTTAGTCGGAACCCCAGCTCGGGCAACGACAGTCTACAGAACTTGAGGCCTGAAATTCAGCAGGAGTTCGCCAAACTCAACATGGTGATAGTCGCGGAGGGCAACGTATCAAATCTGGAGATACAGCCCACCCTAATGGAACAAATTAAGAAGGCTCAGCATGGACATCCCAGCATCGAAGGTATAAAGAGAAAAATGAGCCTTGGCAAGGCTTCAGAGTTCGTCATAGACAATGAGGGAGTATTATGGTACGGGGACAGACTTTGCGTACCAAACATTGAGGACCTCAAACAGCAAATCCTAACCGAAAGCCACACCGCCCCATATTCAATCCACCCTGGAGGAACCAAAATGTACAAAGACATTCAGGAAAGATTTTGGTGGCACGGCATGAAGAGGGATATAGCCACATTCATTGCTTGTTGTGATTCATGTCAGCGCATTAAAGCCGAGCACCAAAAACCAGCAGGGCTGCTACAGCCAAACAGGATACCTGAGTGGAAATGGGACGAAATTGGAATGGATTTTATCGTCGGACTACCTCGATCACAACGCGGAAATGATGCCATATGGGTCATCACAGATAGGCTAACCAAGGTAGCACATTTCATTCCCGTGAAGACGACCTACTCCACTCAGAAGCTTGCTAAGCTTTATCTCTCCCGTATAGTTTGTCTGCATGGAGTCCCAAAGACTATAATATCCGACCGGGGCACTCAATTTGTCTCAAAATTTTGGGATCACTTACAACAAGCTCTGGGCACTCAACTAGCATTCAGTACAGCGTACCACCCCCAGACTGATGGACAAACTGAACGCGTGAACCAAATCCTAGAGGACATGCTGAGAGCCTGTGTTCTCACCTATGGATCCAGTTGGGAAGAAAGTTTGCCATATGCCGAGTTCGCATACAACAACAGTTACCAAGCCAGCCTACAAATGGCACCTTTTGAAGCATTGTACGGACGGAGATGTCGTACCCCATTAAACTGGTCAGAAACAGGTGACAGTCGCATCTTCGGCCCAGACATGCTCAAGGAAGCTGAGGAGAAAGTTAAACAAATCAGGGACCGACTCAAGACAGCTCAAAGCCGACAAAAGAGCTATTACGATCGAAAACATCGTGAGGTCAGCTTTGAGCCCGGTGAATATGTGTACCTACGAGTGTCTCCTATGAGGGGCCTGCAACGGTTCAAAATTAAAGGGAAGCTAGCCCCAAGATTTATTGGACCCTTCTGTATAGTTGCACGAAGAGGCACAGTAGCCTACCAGCTAGACCTACCCAAAGAGCTGTCAGACGTCCACGACGTGTTCCACGTCTCACAGTTGAGGAAATGTGTGAGCAACCCGGAAAAGCATGTATCTCATGAGAGCATTGACGTGCAACCAGACCTCACCTACAGAGAGCGACCAGTAAAAATATTGGAAGAGTCTGAAAGGAGGACCCGTCAGAAAACCATTAAATTTTTCAAGGTTCAATGGAGCAATCACACCGAGGATGAAGCAACATGGGAAAGAGAGGATTTTCTTCAGGCAGAGCACCCACATCTATTTGAGGATCAGCTGAAATCTCGGGGACGAGATTTTTCCTAAGGGGGTAGGTGTTGTGACACCCAAAAATTTTTTTTGGCTTTATCAAAATTTTATTTGATTTGAAGGAGGTTATTCAAAATTTTCTTCTAAAGGACTCTCCTTCTCAAAAAAATTTCTTTTATGGCAAGTATTTTGTTTGGTTTCATCCAAGACTTGATCTTTGGTCTTGGAGGTTTTTCATCTTGTGTTGACTCAACACAAATGTTTTTCATTGGGAAAGTTTTCGAAAATCTTTTCTTTTAAAATAGCCCTATGGCATATGGAGTGATCCTTTCCCCTTCCAAAACATCTCTTGCCATAACCTAAGTGGAAACTCCCTCCCAAAACCATCTCCCCACTTTGTGTCAAGATAAACTTCAAATCCAGCAAGTTGAACTCCCCCATGATTTTATCTCCATTTATTTCTAATCAAAAACCTTTTCTGCCCTCTATTTTGACCCTTGGAGATTTACAAAGGAACCACTAGTTCTCCTTTGAGTTTTGCCTCCAAACAAATTTCCCTGGCTAGTCCTTAGAACCCTCAACCAAGATCCAGGAAGATCCACTGGTCTCCAGTTCAAAATTTTCAAAATGTGCTTGCTGCAAGTTTGGGCCATATTTGCAAAATTTGGTGAAATTCATTTGTTTCCTCCTCCTAAAAATCTGAGAAAATTCAGGCAGCCTCTGGATGCATCAAGAGGTCACCTCACCAAGACCCAGCTCTAGAAATATCTTCCTCGTGCCCAAATCATACCGTCGAACACCTGGAGGGCACTGTTACTGTCGAAGTTCAGAGATTCAGAAAACAGTTTCAGAAAGCCGGTGTCGTTTTCTTCAGAAACTTACCTCGATCTCGCCAGTAGCCGCAGTGGCACCTTGCGCCCTGTTCCTCCTTCTTATCCCTGCGCCGCACGATCGCCTGGACACTTGCGGGCGTCGGCGACGAGCTGGCCGAGGTGCAGCGCCCCATGCGCGGCGGCAGCAGCGCCCGCTGCGGCTGCCAGAGAGGCGCAGCGTTGGACGGCGCCGTCCAGCACCGCCCAAGCCACCAGAGGCCACCGCGTGGCCGTCCTCTCCTCTGTGCACGCTGCAGAGCCGTCGTCGTGAACTGGGAGGCACGGAGCGCGCTCCCTGCCGCCGTCGTGCCCGTACGGCCGTTCCGTCGAGGACCGGTGCATTACCCCAATCCGGCCGAGGTATCAGCGGAGAAACGGTGCCAGTGGACCACCACGATGAAGCCAAACCACCTAAACCCCCTGCCCAACCTCTGCCTCGCCGTAATTGCTCGCCGGTGTTATCCCGTTCACGGCCACCCCCTCGGATCGCCTATAAAAGGAGGTCCCGAGCTCGAACTCGCACCATCCCTACACCTCACAAGTACCACGCCAAGCCACTGGGAAGGCCTCGAGGAAGTCTTCTTCCCCAACTCCGGCCGCCTCGACCCGCTTCGGGATCCAGCACGATTCACTCCAGTGCGTGCACCCCTGCCTCTCAACTCATGCCAGTAGTCTCCTAGTGCATCCACATCTCTGACCCGCGCACCAATTTGGAGTTTGCAGCACCCACCGGAGAATTCCACCATCGCCCGAACCACCGCCCGCCAGAGATAAGGTCGCCGCCGACGTGGTGCTCACCGACGGCCAAGTCCACCACCCACCGACGCGGAAGGACACCCTGAACCCGTAGGTACCCTCCGATCACCCTGCCTCGCCGTGGATCAACGCCGGCGACCACCGCAGCCTTCGGGCGCCGGCGAGCTCTGTTGGATTTTGAACCTGACGGGTGGGACCCCCCGTCAGCCTCTCTTCTTTCCCCTTCGAACCGTTTTCTGAAGGCGCCTTCGGGCAAAGTGTGTTTTCTCTCTGGGCTGACGTATTTCTACCGAAGCGTTTTCTGTTTTTCAAACAAGCCCCTGGATCTTTTCTGTTTCATCACAGATTAGTCCTTGGACTAAAACCCTTATATCTTTTAAACAAAAGATGCTTTTTGATTGATTCTTTTTTGTCAGTCTTATATTTTTGTCTAGTTTTTTATAGTATTTATTTGGAAAAATTTTGGAACAATTTTTATACACGCAACGGTTTTCACGTTAGTATACGGTTTCGTTATACCGTAGGTTCCGGAGGAGGTGACGGAGCCGCGAACTTCGCCGAGCTAGACTCCGACTTCTCCGAACCAGGCAAGCATGTTTGAACCATTGATATGATGGGTGTTTTGCATGTTTGCTTGAATAGTTTGTGCATGGCATATGGGCATCGGTGAGTGTTACGTTGCATGCAAGGCAACTAACCGTGTGCCTCGAAGTTTACTGTGATCTTTGATGAGAGCTGACCTGATCATGTGGTGACATGAGAGGTAGTAAGATGGTATTGTTGTAGCATGCCAGTCTTATGTCATCCGATAAACTCCGACGTTAACGTGGACCGAGCCACGTTACCGTTCGTCCCCTTCCGTGCTGCCACATGTTTTCTGCAAAGAATACGGTTTAGTAAGTTGCAAACCTCTTTCCTTGTACACACCAAATAGAGGGGCCGGGATGAGGGTTCCATGGCCCTGGATTAAAGCCAGTCATCCGGTCAGGGGGCATGGGTGTTTCCGGTTGGGACCGAGAGGGGGGCACCCCTTAGAGCGCGCGGTATAAATTTGATCCCATGCTACGCGAGGTTGTAGCCTCCCCGTCTCAAAGTTTTTCTTGAACGTTGCTTGGGGTGATTCCTGGCAACGGAATGTGGAATGGGTGTGTACTGGTTAGATGTGTTTCTCCTGAAATACCGTAAACGGAACTAGTCCCTTGTGACTACTGAAATCCGTTGGCTGTGGTTAAGAGTACAAACTCTGCAGAGTCAAAACCTTCCGAGTCATCGCGTCCATGTTCAAGGACCTGGGTCAATGTATCCAAACAGTATCCATATCAGTCTCAGTGTCAGCCCCTGTGTCAGTCTCCGTGGAAACCCCCGGTGATCAAGCTTGAGTGGTAAACCCGGTTGAACGTTATTCCTATGGATGGACTAACCATTTTATTATTTCGTACCTGAGTATTTCCTTGAAATGATTTAACTTCATGAGCTACTGTAATATCAAGTTATGAAATACAAGCCCTTTATGTGATGTCGCTCAGACGTCCGACTGTGGCACTCTCGTTATTTATTTTTGATATAAGCCCTTTACGTGATGTCGCTCAGACGTCCGACTGTGGCACTCTTGTTATTTACTTTTGATATAAGCCCTTTATGTGATGTCGCTCAGACGTCCGACTGTGGCACTCTTGTTATTTACTTTGATATAAGCCCTTTACGTGATGTCGCTCAGACGTCCGACTGTGGCACGCACTGTCGTTTATATTCCATTATAAGCCCTTTATGTGGTGTCGCCCTGACGCCCGACTGCGGCATTGTTAATTTATTTGTATCCTTTCGAGGAGTCATTTCAGACACTCGATTGGCCTTCAGTATTACATTGGGATTTCGGGAGGACTACCGCCCGACTTTCTTTTTATTCCCCATGCCTTGCTATTTTATCATCTGAGTGCGCTGTATTAATCTGTTCATATGCATCATGTTTGCATTTGTTATATCTTATGTCCAAACTGTCTTGCGAGTACTTTCATAGTACTCACCTGGCTTGTTCATTTGGCCAGATGTTGACGAAGGCGATCTCATGGATGATGAGTTTGATAGCGAGTCCGACGCCTAGTGGAGTCCCAGTCAGTCCCGTGCGATTCTGGATTTGGTCACTTGTATTTTATACGCTTCCGCCACCCAAATAAAAGTCCTCGAGCCTCACTTCGACGCTCGATGAGCTGTAAGATTTTGGAGTCATGTCACCCACTTCACTGTGACATATCCACCACCACTTTTATTACGAGTCAGTAGTTATGCCACCATACCCCTTATGTCATATCTGCCTTTATGTATAATATCGGCGTGCTTGTAATAAATTGTTGAGCAGCCTCCGCTCAACCTTGTATTATATTTAGTACTCCTGGATTTTTCTGTAATCAAGAATTTGTCTACCAGTAAGAAGGATTCTTCTCTACTGGTCCATTAAAGGGATCGGTTTCTCAATAAATGTTTTATTGGAAAACCGGTCGTGACACACCAACCGGGACCAAAGGGGAGCATTGGTTCCGGTTGAAGCCACCAACCGGGACTAATGTGCTAGCGCGGTGCGGTGGGAAGTTTAGTCCCACCTCGCTAGCTGAGAGAGCTCAACACCTGTTTATAAGCTGCGTTGCAGCTCAGGTGCTGAGCTCCTCTCTAATATGCAGGCATTACGTGCCTACCTTTGTCACTGCCATGTTGGGCCTATTGGGCCTGCATCCTGGCCCATGTGCAGATGGGTTTCTAGTCGTATGCAGGCCGTGTGGCCCATTAGGCGGCATTTTTTTATTTTTTCCAGTATTTTTTTGTTTTTTGAATTATTTATTTTCTTTTGATTTTTGCTTTATTTTTTTATTGTTTTTGCTTTTAGCTCAGAATAATTATAAAATTTCTGTTACTCCATTAGTTTCCAAATTTGAATAGTTTAAATTTTATACGGAAACTCGTCTACAAAAGGATTTCATTTTTTAAAACTTATTTGAACTCCTGACTTTTTGTGTGTTCAAAATGCACCATTCAAAGCCACATCATCATTTTTCAATCCTTTTTGACTTCATTTGTTATTTTTCATGCATTTACTAATTATTTTGAGCTATAAGACCCTAAAATTGAAAAGCATTTCAAATGAACTCTGAAAAGGTTGAAAGTTGGCATGATATCATCATTTCATCCACATAGCATGTGCAAGAAAGTTGGGAGGGTTACGGCAAAAACTGGATGCACTTCGTGTACAAAACGGACAATCTCTTTCAAAGTATCGGGATTTCATCCGGAAACTCGTCTGTTACAAAGGGATTTCATTTTTTAAAACTTATTTGAACTCCTGAGTTTTGTGTGTTCAAAATGCACCATTCAAAGCCACATCATCATTTTTCAATCCTTTCTGACTTCATTTGTTATTTTTCATGCATTTACTAATTATTTTTAGCTATAATACCCTAAAATTGAAAAGCATTTCAAATGAACTCTGAAAAGGTTGAAAGTTGGCATGATATCATCATTTCATCCACATAGCATGTGCAAGAAAGTTGAGAGGGTTACGGCAAAAACTGGATGCACTTCGTGTAAAAAACGGACAATCTCTTTCAAAGTATCAGGATTTCATCCGGAAACTCGTCTGTTACAAAGGGATTTCATTTTTTAAAACTTATTTGAACTCCTGACTTTTTGTGTGTTCAAAATGCACCATTCAAAGCCACATCATCATTTTTCAATCCTTTTTGACTTCATTTGTTATTTTTCATGCATTTACTAATTATTTTGAGCTATAAGACCCTAAAATTGAAAAGCATTTCAAATGAACTCTGAAAAGGTTGAAAGTTGGCATGATATCATCATTTCATCCACATAGCATGTGCAAGAAAGTTGAGAGGGTTACGGCAAAAACTGGATGCACTTCGTGTACAAAATGGACAATCTCTTTCAAAGTATCATGATTTTATACGGAAACTCGTCTGTTACAAAGGGATTTCATTTTTTAAAACTTATTTGAACTCCTGACTTTTTGTGTGTTCAAAATGCACCATTCAAAGCCACATCATCATTTTTCAATCCTTTCTGACTTCATTTGTTATTTTTCATGCATTTACTAATTATTTTGAGCTATAAGACCCTAAAATTGAAAAGCATTTCAAATGAACTTTGAAAAGGTTGAAAGTTGGCATGATATCATCATTTCATCCACATAGCATGTGCAAGAAAGTTGGGAGGGTTACGGCAAAAACTGGATGCACTTCGTGTACAAAACGGACAATCTCTTTCAAAGTATCAGGATTTCATCCGGAAACTCGTCTGTTACAAAGGGATTTCATTTTTTAAAACTTATTTGAACTCCTGAGTTTTGTGTGTTCAAAATGCACCATTCAAAGCCACATCATCATTTTTCAATCCTTTCTGACTTCATTTGTTATTTTTCATGCATTTACTAATTATTTTTAGCTATAAGACCCTAAAATTGAAAAGCATTTCAAATGAACTCTGAAAAGGTTGAAAGTTGGCATGATATCATCATTTCATCCACATAGCATGTGCAAGAAGGTTGAGAGGGTTACGGCAAAAACTGGATGCACTTCGTGTACAAAACGGACAATCTCTTTCAAAGTATCAGGATTTCATCCGGAAACTCGTCTGTTAAAAAGGGATTTCATTTTTTAAAACTTATTTGAACTCCTGACTTTTTGTGTGTTCAAAATGCACCATTCAAAGCCACATCATCATTTTTCAATCCTTTTTGACTTCATTTGTTATTTTTCATGCATTTACTAATTATTTTGAGCTATAAGACCCTAAAATTGAAAAGCATTTCAAATGAACTCTGAAAAGGTTGAAAGTTGGCATGATATCATCATTTCATCCACATAGCATGTGCAAGAAAGTTGAGAGGGTTACGGCAAAAACTGGATGCACTTCGTGTACAAAATGGACAATCTCTTTCAAAGTATCATGATTTTATACGGAAACTCGTCTGTTACAAAGGGATTTCATTTTTTAAAACTTATTTGAACTCCTGACTTTTTGTTTGTTCAAAATGCACCATTCAAAGCCACATCATCATTTTTCAATCCTTTCTGACTTCATTTGTTATTTTTCATGCATTTACTAATTATTTTGAGCTATAAGACCCTAAAATTGAAAAGCATTTCAAATGAACTCTGAAAAGGTTGAAAGTTGGCATGATATCATCATTTCATCCACATAGCATGTGCAAGAAAGTTGGGAGGGTTACGGCAAAAACTGGATGCACTTCGTGTACAAAACGGACAATCTCTTTCAAAGTATCAGGATTTCATCCGGAAACTCGTCTGTTACAAAGGGATTTCATTTTTTAAAACTTATTTGAACTCCTGAGTTTGTGTGTGTGTTCAAAATGCACCATTCAAAGCCACATCATCATTTTTCAATCCTTTCTGACTTCATTTGTTATTTTTCATGCATTTACTAATTATTTTTAGCTATAAGACCCTAAAATTGAAAAGCATTTCAAATGAACTCTGAAAAGGTTGAAAGTTGGCATGATATCATCATTTCATCCACATAGCATGTGCAAGAAAGTTGAGAGGGTTACGCCAAAAACTAGATGCACTTCGTGTACAAAACGGACAATCTCTTTCAATGTATCAGGATTTCATCCGGAAACTCGTCTGTTACAAAGGGATTTCATTTTTTAAAACTTATTTGAACTCCTGACTTTTTTGTGTGTTCAAAATGCACCATTCAAAGCCACATCATCATTTTTCAATCCTTTCTGACTTCATTTGTTATTTTTCATGCATTTACTAATTATTTTGAGCTATAAGACCCTAAAATTGAAAAGCATTTCAAATGAACTCTGAAAAGGTTTTGTTTCTACTTACAACAAAAAAATTATTTATTTTATTTCTAATTACTTATGTATTTTACTTTAATTATTTTATTTTTATTTATTTTACTGCTGCTATTTTTATTTAATTTAGTGCTGCTATTTTTACTTAATTTATTAAGGTTTATTTATTGTAGTTAGTATAGTTTATTTTATTTTATTTTATTAAGGTTTATTTAGTTTTATTTATTTTATTAAGGTTTATTTATTTTATAAATATAAAAAAAGAACATAGATGCGCTTATAGAGAAAATTCAACCTAAATTCATAATAAATTTCTATGAAATTTACTATGAATTTAGGTCAAATTTCCTGTATAAGGGCATCTATTTTCACTTTAAGAGAAGCTCAACAAGGCATAGAGGGACGGGCTTATAAACTGGTGTGAGCGCCCTTCGGTTGGCGAGGTGGGACTAAACACTGGCCGCAACTAGGACCAGCCCTTTAGTCCCGGTTTGTGGTATGAACCGGGACTAAAGGGTGGTGGGCCAGGAGCGTGGCCCATTGGTCCCGGTTTGTACCACCAACCGGGACCAAAGGGTCCGGACGAACCGGGACCAATGCCCCCACGAGGCCCGGCAGGCCCCTGGCCGCACGAACCGGGACCAATGCTCACATTAGTCCCGGTTCGTGACTGAACCAGGGCTAATGTGAAAACTGCCCTGTGACCTAAGCCCTGTTTTCTACTAGTGAGGGCCTGAACCTGGGTAAACATCGTGTCCCCTGCCTCCTGTTACCTTTGATCCTTAGACGCACAGTTCGGGACCCCCTACCCGAGATCTGCCGGTTTTGACACCGACATTGGTGCTTTCATTGAGAGTTCCTCTGTGCCGTCGACAAAAGAGTTGATGGCTCGCCTTGTCATCAAGGACAGTATCACTTCCGAAGGAGCCCTAGATTTAGGGCAAACCCTCCGGCTTGTCAGCTTCAGCATGGGCGCTCGTTCGGCCATTAAGCCAAAGGCAGCCCAGCCTGTCACCAAAAATCGTCTCCGCATCGGCCCTAAATACTCTGACAAGATGGATCCGGCTGATGTATCAACCTTAAATGAACTGCTAGATCGCATCGCCGCCCTGGGAGTCGCAACCGACTATGATCGGATTGGGCTTAAACCTGATCAGAGAGAAATCAGATCTCCGCCGATCACCCATCACGTGGAAATTGTGGAGGAACAAGCTGACAATAACTCTTCTCCTACGTTGAGAACAAAGTATGTTCGGATTTTCGAGCTTGGAGAGCCGGACACCAATCTTCGAGAGGACACTTCTTGTCCCCCGAACATAGAATCGGGCGTTGAGCCTAAAAACTCACCGGACGCTCCGAAGCCCGGGCTTGTAACCTCAGAAATTTTTCAGAATCCGGACTTCACAGTGGGTCAGGGTTCAGATTTAAGCTCACCCATCCACCACAAGCAATATTCCCCAACAAATTCCGGTCCTCCGGACATATGTGACTTAATGTACGTGCGGCAGGAGCCTCAGGAAACAGTCCACCACTTTTGGGCCAGATTCCTCCTTGTTAAAAACAAGATCAAAGATTGCTGCGACGACGACGCGATTTCGGTATTTTGCAACAATTGTACGGATGAGGGAATCCTTAACGCCCTCAACCGCCATCGCGTACTGCACTTTGCAGATTTGGTGCACATAGTACAGAAGTACTGCGCAATGGAAAGCGCCTGGAAAACCCAGACAGCCCGCTGGGAACCACAGGGCTTTAGGCCACCTCCCGGACGGGCAAAAAGGATGCACCCTCACGGAGCACCTAATCATCATCTCGTGGACAAGAAATTAAGCCCTTTACGGGGCATAGAACGGTCCTCGAGGAATGGCTCGACAAGCCCTGCCAAATCACATGACGCCGAACACCGAACCAACGCATAGCCTCCGAGCATGTTGGATACTCCGGCAAGTGGCAATGAGCGGCGAGGGTATCCTCACCAACAACACCCCGGAGAACTACTCTTTGGAGGACAATGATCTCAAAGTATTCACGGTCTTCGAGACCTTTTCATCAAATAATCGGCGCAAAAGGGCGCTCCGCGACCCCGCCGAAGTCTGCCAGGTGGCAGCAGTGAATACATGGAACGATACGGTGATCACTTTCAATGCCGATGACAAACCAAGATCCCGCTCAGTCCGGGCACCAGCCACTTTGGTCCTAAACCCAATCGTAGACGGCTTTCGGCTCACTAAAATGCTAATGGACGGCGGCAGCGGACTGAACCTCATCTATGAAGACATGCTGAATAAAATGCAAATGGATAGGAGTCGCATTGAGCAAAGTAACACAATCTTTCGAGGTATTATCCCCAGTCGGGAAGCAAGATGCTCGCGAAAAATCAAACTCGACGTGGTATTCAGCACGCCGGAAAACTATAGGTCCGAAGAGTTACTCTTCCATGTGGCACCTTTCAACAGCAGGTATCATGCCCTGCTGGGGCGAGACGCATTCACACACTTCCAAGCCGTACCCCGTTACGGTTATATGAAGCTCAAAATGCCCGAACCCAATGGAGTATCACTATCACCAGTGATCCAGACATAGCACTCCGCGCCGAAAACAAAAGCGCCTCTTTGGCCCTCGAGGCTTTATCCGAGGCCCTCGCGTCCGAAGACCTAACCACCCTACGTTCCACAGTGGATAGGGACGATGAAATCCTAGATAAGAGACCCAAATCCACTTCCTTCAAGCAAATTTTAAATAATCCACAAATTTAGGGGGAGCTCTTACTTTTCACATACTTATCAAAGCGATGATGTTTTTCAATCTTATTATCATTTGTCGAAGCTTTGATCTATATGTTGTCATCAATTACCAAAAAGGGGGAGATTGAAAGTGCAACTATCCCTGGGTGGTTTTGGTAATTCCTAACAACATATATCTCATTGAGCTAATGCTATTTCAAGATAAATATTTCAGGAAAGCTCAATGATTGGCATGGCATGGATGAGAAAAGTGGATCCCTCAAAATGCTAAGGACAAAAGGATTGGCTCAAGCTCAAAGCACAAGACTCTACATTTTCTATTTTAGTGATCCAAGATCACATTGAGTCTATAGGAAAAGCCAATACTATCAAGGAGGGATGAGGTGTTGCTTAATGGCTTTCTTGCTCAAAGTGCTTAGTGATATGCTCCAAAGCCCTCAACTACTTTCTCACATCCACATATGACCCAAACCAAAAGTCTAACTCGGCCCCACCGATTCTTTCTATCCGGCGCCACCGAGTTCAGATGTCATAGCCACTGCCACAAACCCTAGTCAAATCGGTCTCATCGATAGGGATCTCGGTCTCACCAAGATGGGATTGTAATCTCTCTGTTTCCCTTCGTAACGTTTCGGTCAAACCGAGATGAGCGATCGGTCCCACCGAGATTGCAATGCAAACTCTCTGTTTCCCTTTCGTAACGTTTCGGTCTCACCGAGATGAGCGAATCGGTCCCACCGAGTTTGCCTGACCAACTCTCTGGTTAGCTTATTACCAAAATTGGTCCCACCAAGTTTGTGTAATCGGTCTCACCGAGATTACGTTATGCCCTTACCCTAACCATATCGGTCCTACCGAGTTGACATGTCGGTGCCAGCGAATATCCTAACGGTCACATTATTTGCTAAATCGGTCCGACCGAGTTTCACGAGTCGTCCCACCGAGATTGGTAAGTTGTGTGTAACGGTTAGATTTTGTGTGGAGGCTATATATACCCCTCCACCCACTCTTCATTCATGGAGAGAGCCACCAGAACGTGCCTACAGTTCCAACATACATTTTCTGAGAGAGAACCACCTACACTTGTGTTGAGGTCAAGATATTCCATTCCTACCATATGAATCTTGATCTCTAGCCTTCCCCAAGTTGCTTTCCACTCAAATCTTCTTTCCACAAAATCCAAATCCTGTGAGAGAGAGTTGAGTGTTGGGGAGACTATCATTTGAAGCACAAGAGCAAGGAGTTCATCATCAACACACCATTTGTTACTTCTTGGAGAGTGGTGTCTCCTAGATTGGCTAGGTGTCACTTGGGAGCCTCCGACAAGATTGTGGAGTTGAACCAAGGAGTTTGTAAGGGCAAGGAGATCGCCTACTTCATGAAGATCTACCCTAGTGAGGCAAGTCCTTCGTGGGCGACGGCCATGGTGGGATAGACAAGGTTGCTTCTTCGTGGACCCTTCATGGGTGGAGCCCTCCGTGGACTCATGCAGCCGTTACCCTTCATGGGTTGAAGTCTCCATCAACGTGGATGTACGATAGCACCACCTATCGGAACCACGACAAAAACATCCGTGTCTCCAATTGCGTTTGCCTCCTCAAACTCCTCCCCTTTACCTTCATATGCAATTGTTTTACTTTCCGCTGCTATACTCTTAGAATTGCATGTGTAGGTTGATTGCTTGACTTGTGCTAAGTTGCTAAAATCTGCCAAGAACTAAAATTGGGAAAAGGCTAAATTTTTATTTGGTCAAGTAGTCTAATCACCCCCCTCTATACATACTTTCGATCCTACAAGTGGTATCAGAGCTTTGGTCTCCATTTGCTTTGATTCCCATAGCTTTTGGCAGTCATAGCCTTGGTTTCACAACCTAGGAGAGTATGGCGTCTAGCGAGGGAAATTACCACCGTAGAGGTCCTTACTTTAATGGTACAAATTTTGCTAGTTGGAAACATAAGATGAAAATGCATATTCTTGGACATAACCCCGCCGTTTGGGCTATTGTGTGTATTGGCTTGCAAGGTGAATTCTTTGATGGGAGAGAACCGAACCGTGAAGCTACCACGGAAGAGTTGTAGATGCTGCAATACAATGCTCAAGCTTGTGATATCCTCTTCAACGGATTGTGCCCCGAAGAATTCAACAAAATCAGCCGCCTTGAGAATGCAAAGGAAATTTGGGATACTTTGATTGACATGCACGAAGGTACCGACTCCGTCAAGGAATCCAAATTGGATGTGCTTCAAAGTCAACTTGAAAAGTTCAAAATGAAGGATGGTGAAGGTGTCGCTGAAATGTACTCTAGGCTTGCTCTTATCACAAATGAGATTGCCGGCTTAGGAAGTGAAGAGATGACCAACAAATTCATCATTAAGAAGTTCCTAAGAGCTTTGGATGGAAAATATGATACCGTGTGCACATTGATCCAAATGATGCCCAATTACAAAGATCTCAAGCCAACGGAAGTCATTGGAAGAATTGTTGCTCATGAGATGTCACTCAAGGATAAGGAGGAGCTCCACAACAAGTCAAGTGGTGCTTAGAAAGCCTCATGTGAAGCTCCCACATCATCAAGTGAGAAACAAACCTTCAATGAAGAATTGAGCCTAATGGTGAAGAACTTCAACAAGTTCTACAAGAGTAGGAGAAAGGAAGAAAGTTCCAAGTCAAGGTCCTACAATGAAAAAAGATCTTCTAGTCGTGAGCGTAATTGCTACAATTGTGGAAGACCCGGACACTATTCCAATGAGTGTACGGCACCCTACAAAATAAGAGAAGATTCTCCAAATCGAAGAAGTAAAAGAGAAGAATCACCATCAAGAGAAAGAAGGAGTAGAGATGATCGTTACGACCGAAGAACATCCCGGAGAAGCAAGGATTCGGAATGGAAGGACAAGTCATCAAGGAGCTACACAAAACAAAGACATCATGCTCATGTTGGTGAATGGGTATCCGTCTCCGACTCCAACAATCACTCCGAGAGAAGCTATCACTCCGACTCCGAGTATACTCAAGATGAAGGTGTTGCCGGTCTAGCACTTTTGTCAACCAACTCCTACGACATATTTGATTCACCAAATGAAGGACATGGAAGATGCTTCATGGCTAAAGGCCCAAAGGTATCACACCCCGAGTATGTTGATTTCAATAGTGATGAAGATGACTTGTTAGGTGATGATGATTTACTTGACAACTCTAGTGATGAATACTATGATGAAACGTCAATTAATCATGAAAATCAAGAAAAAACGAATGACAATGATAAGGAGAAGATTGAGCCCCTAACTAAAGAACTAAACACTCTTAAGTTAGCTCATGAAACTATCTTAGAAGATCATCGAGAACTTTTAAGGACTCATGAGAAGTTACGCTTTGAAAAGCTCAACCTTGAGCAAGAACATGAGTTTTTAAAAGCAATCAATGATGATCTTCGCAAGAAAAGTTCTTCTTACATTGCCAAGCGTTTACTCTTATCTACTTACATGCATCAAGTAAAGTCTAGTAACAAGAACAAGAAAGATTCTTCCTCTAGTAGTAACAATAATCATGCTAAATCAAATGTTGTTGCTTCTAGTATATCTCTTGATTCCACTAATGATTCTCTTAGCCAAGTTACACTTGAGCAAGAAAATAGCTTATTGAAGGGAATTATAGAGAAAGGTGTTTACAAGAGCCTTGCCGGGAGTAAGCAATTCGAGGAAATTGTATGCAAGCAAGGAAGGCACCGGAAGAACCAAGGTGTTGGTTTTGAACGAAAGTTCAATGCCAATGGAGTTGAGTGGGAAGAAGATCAATACCCCAAGACGATATTTGTTCCTCAACAAGAGAAGTATGATCCTACTTCTTTCAAAGGGACACAAGCTCAAGATGATCTTCCATCACATGACCACAAGCAAAACGGCAAGGAGAAGCTTCAAGAGGAGATTGATGCATTTGAAGAAGCTCCTAAGGCCTTGGTCAAGTGGGTTCCCAAGACTACATCAAGTTCTACTTCATTAGGTACAACTACAACTCCAAGGATTCCCATCAAGATGATGTGGATCCACAAGAATAAGAACTAGAGAGTTCTTGAGGGTGACTCCGCCAACATACTTCACTCTTATCATTTTGGCAAGGACAAGTGCAATCAACTTCCACATCTTGTACTAGTTCAAGGAGTCACAAACCCTCTTGTTGGTAAGACAAGGGACAAGGTAACCTAATGCTTTCATAGACATCATCTTGTGTGTGTGCATCACTCTATGTCTATGGATATCCTTGTTTGTTCCTTGTGGGACTAACCCGTGTAGGTATTGAAAGTGCAACTCACTCCAATGGATTCCTCCAAATGATCTACATCAACATTGAGCATCCACATCTTCAACACCTACATGAAGTCATCATCGACAAAACCCAAGGTTAGTTCATCCTCTTAGGGGGGATCTCACATCTAGGGGGAGCTTTACTCAAAGAATTGAGCCATAGCAACTCTAATGGTGTGAACACAACAATGCTTTATGTAAAAGTGGTAACCCCACTTGTGCTTAAACGATGAGTATGACCTATGATCAAATGCTCTCATTTGACTCCTAAGTCAATATACTCATATGTAGATGAACTAGTCATCGCCAATTGCTTGATAGATGCTAGAAGTGTTTGTGCATGCTTTGTCACATATTTCAGTTGCCATTTTATTGTGTGAGCATGTTGGTTGCATAATTACTCATTCGAGGACATCCACTTGTAGTTTTGAGTGTTTGGTTTCTTTTCTGTTGCCAAGTGGATGGACAAGAATGCCTAAGAACCTTCTCTAGCTATCTATGCTTTCCTCGTCTCAAACTCTATTCATGCTACATCACAAAGTTTGATCAAGTCAGATTCGAACCACTCTGTGTGAGGAGCACTCGGAGTCCCTGATTCGTCATAGACTTAAACTTCCAAAACCTCTTTGTGTGTTTTGGTCTGACCGATTTGAACTTTTCGTCCATACCGAGATCACTAAGTTGATCTAGGTTTTCAATCTCGGTGCAACCGATTTGAACATTTCGGTCACACCGAGTTGCAGTAACTTCTTGCAGTAATGCATCTCGGTGCCACCGAGTTGTTCCACTCGGTCACACCGACAGGGTCAGACTATATATATCCCCGGGCCAAAATTTGGAAAATTTTCCGAAACCCTTCGCCCGCGCACAGCCTGATCTGCCTCTTCGGGTCTCCAGATCGTCCTCCTCATCGCCAGCGACCTCCCGCCACTGGTCTCCGCCGCCGTCAATGGAATTATGCTCCGCCGTTGTCGCCGTAGCAAATCCATCGCCGCATTAGGGTATGGATTTGAACTTTGTGCTTTTCTTAACTCCGATTCCTAGCACATTGCATTGCCATGAATCTTGCCACGTTTGCAACCCTCCTGTCCAGCAAAACTACCACATAGATTAGTTTTGGATTGAAAATTTAGGGTTAGGTTTCCGCCGAATTCATCTCGGACCGACCGAGTTGTTGAAATCGGTCTCACCGATTTGGCTTAGGCCATTGCACAAGCGATTTTCGGTCTGACCGAGAATTGCAAATCAGTGTGACCGAGTTCGATTCTTTGTGAAACCCTAGCAGTCTCGGTGCCACCGAACTGTGACTCGGTCTGACCGAGTTCACTAGTTTAGGTTCCAAAATCTGCTTCGGTATCACCGAGTTCACAAATCGGTAGCTCTGAAATGCTTTCTGTGGAAAACTAAAACTAAGTTTTTGACTCAATTGTTTGCAAAAACCTCTGTGCTTTGTGATGCTCATCTACTCTACCTCATCTACATCTATTCACAGGGTCTGCTGTCAGAGTTTGCATCATGTCAGATCAGAGTGACAGTCAGAACAAGTCCGAGGAGCAAGTTCATATGAGTGAGGGCACTAGTCCCTCTAGCAGTTCTGACGAGGGTAGCAGAAGCACACCCAACAACTTGCCAAAGGCAGCCACCAGGGCAAGGAAGAAGAAAACCTAAGAGTCTGAAGATGAAGACTATGTGGCTGTTGAGGATGAGGCCACTTCCAAGAAGAAGGTGCTGAAGAAAGAATATGGCACAGCTGCTGCAACAAAGCCTGGACTAAAAACAAAGGCTCCAGCAAGAAGAGCTCCCATGTCAAAGGCCAGAGCCTCAACTGTTGAAGCCTCAAAGTCAACAATGGAGTTCACTCTTGAACCCAAAGAAACTGGAGATGGCAAGAAAAGGAAGGAAAGGGTCAGGAAGACCATTGCCAGAGTCATTGGCAAGCCCTCCATGATGAGAGATCCATCTGATGATGAAGAAGAAGAGGAAGAGGATGCTGCACCAGCTCCTAAAGCTCAGAAGCTGATGGGAGATGCTATAAGGTCAAGGGCTGCTCCATCTAAGCCCAAAGATGCTCCCAAGGCTGCTGCTCCTAAACCCAAGTCTGCACCTAAGAGGAACACCAGGAATATTCCAGCTGCAGAGAAGAACAAGGCCCCAGTGCCTGAAGCTGATGAAGAAGATGAAGATTCACTTGTCTTGAGAAAGTTGAAGCCAAAGATTCCTGATCATAATGATGCTCATCCAGTTGCAGAAGATATGAAGCTCAGGAAGGATGCAGGTCTGAGACTGTGGAGACAGACTAATCCCTATGCTGTCAGAAGAACAACTGCAGTGGACTACATGTTTCACACTGAGGAACAGCAAGATTTCTATGAGACAGGGTTGCTTGAGAAGAAGCCCATAGTATGTGACATGAGATGGGTTGACTGGGAGTACATCAGGAAGAATGAAGAGCACTATCCAGGAGTGTATGACAGCTTCCATGCTTGTGGAGTAGATGACTTTGTTGGCGAGAAGCTCACCAAGTGGAATGATGAGCTCATTATGCAGTTTTACTCCACAGCTCACTTCTACCCAGATGGGAAGATAGTCTGGATGTCAGAGGGTACAAGGTACCAATCAACTGTTGAAGAATGGTCTGAGTTGATTAATGCTCCAATAGAGAATGAGGATGACTTGGATGTCTATGCCAAGAAGAAGAAATACCACAACTCTATGGCTCACATGTACAGAGAGATCCCAGATGCTGCACTAGAGACACATAAGTTTGGATCTGTACATTACTTGTTGTCAGGATTGCCTACTATCAACTGGATCTTAAGGCACACTTTGCTGCCCAAGTCAGGTGATCACAAGATGATCAGAGGCCATGCAATCAACTTGCTGCATATATTTGATGTGCCTCAGAAATTCAAAGTCATGAGCCTGATTGTGGAAACAATCAAAAGGACTACTGCTGATCAGAAGAGGAGTTGTCGGTATGCCCCACACATTCAGGAGATCATAAACTCCAAGATGGGCACAAGCACATATCATTTGGACAAGGAGCACCTGCCCATCTACCCTGATTTTGAAGACAACACCATTGTGATGGATGAAAATGAACCATCATCTGTGCAAGCACAAGGGAAGAAAGAGAAAGCTGCTAAGATGCCAACTGCTGAAGAGGCATCTCAAGTGCTTCTGAAGAGCAAACAAGACCAGCTTAGCTACTTGATTGCCTCCAGCTTGAGGATTGAGAAGGGCTTGGCCACCCTGACTCAAAACCAGGAGAGCTTGGAGAGAATCATAGAGCAGAAGTTTTATGCTCTTGATGTCAAAGTTACTGAGATCCAAACTACAGTTGAGCAACTTCAGGAGGAAGTGGAGGAGAAGAAGGGCAAGTCTACCACAGATGCTTTTGCTAGAGTGTCCACAGGTCAGAGATCTGCTGCAGTTCCTGTTCCAGACACCAGAGCTACAGCATCAGCACCAGCAGCAACAGCTCCAGTTCCACCTCCAGCACCTACTCCACCAGCTCCAGCTACTTCATCTGAATCCTTCGTCCTTGGAGTCATCTCTACACCATCACATGAAGACCAAGCCTGAGAGTCGTTTAGTACTATGCATTTTTGTGAACTTTTTGGTAACTTGTTGCCAAAGGGGGAGAAAAATGTATAGATCATAGGCTTCGAGAGAGAGAGTGCTGCTTTTGATCTTTTTGGTGGTTGAACTTTGTTATTTGTGTGTTTGCTTGATACTTTATGCCTTTTGTGAGATACTTGGATGATCATGTGTTTGATCATATGCTTTGCTACATTAATGCTTATCCTCATATGGTCATTCTCTTTGCTTGGTGATGAGTGCATGTGTTTAATTATTATCATTTTGAGCGCTCCACCAAGATGTATGTGACATGGAAGAGTAACCCATGATCCTAACTCATTGTGCATTTGCAGTGCAAAGCAAATTTTAAATAATGCACAAATTTAGGGGGAGCTCTTACTTTTCACATACTTATCAAAGCGACGATGTTTTTCAATCTTATTATCATTTGTCGAAGCTTTGATCTATATGTTGTCATCAATTACCAAAAAGGGGGAGATTGAAAGTGCAACTATCCCTGGGTGGTTTTGGTAATTCCTAACAACATATATCTCATTGAGCTAATGCTATTTCAAGATAAATATTTCAGGAAAGCTCAATGATTGGCATGGCATGGATGAGAAAAGTGGATCCCTCAAAATGCTAAGGACAAAAGGATTGGCTCAAGCTCAAAGCACAAGACTCTACATTTTCTATTTTAGTGATCCAAGATCACATTGAGTCTATAGGAAAAGCCAATACTATCAAGGAGGGATGAGGTGTTGCTTAATGGCTTTCTTGCTCAAAATGCTTAGTGATATGCTCCAAAGCCCTCAACTACTTTCTCACATCCACATATGACCCAAACCAAAAGTCTAACTCGGCCCCACCGATTCTTTCTATCCGGCGCCACCGAGTTCAGATGTCATAGCCACTGCCACAAACCCTAGTCAAATCGGTCTCACCGATAGGGATCTCGGTCTCACCAAGATGGGATTGTAATCTCTCTGTTTCCCTTCGTAACGTTTCGGTCAACCGAGATGAGCGATCGGTCCCACCGAGATTGCAATGCAAACTCTCTGTTTCCCTTTCGTAACGTTTCGGTCTCACCGAGATGAGCGAATCGGTCCCACCGAGTTTGCCTGACCAACTCTCTGGTTAGCTTATTACCAAAATCGGTCCCACCGAGTTTGTGTAATCGGTCTCACCGAGATTACGTTATGCCCTAACCCTAACCATATCGGTCCTACCGAGTTGACATGTCGGTCCCACGAAAATCCTAACGGTCACATTATTTGCTAAATCGGTCCGACCGAGTTTCACGATTCGGTCCCACCGAGATTGGTAAGTTGTGTGTAACGGTTAGATTTTGTGTGGAGGCTATATATACCCCTCCACCCACTCTTCATTCATGGAGAGAGCCATCAGAACGTGCCTACACTTCCAACATACATTTTCTGAGAGAGAACCACCTACACTTGTGTTGAGGTCAAGATATTCCATTCCTACCATATGAATCTTGATCTCTAGCCTTCCCCAAGTTGCTTTCCACTCAAATCTTCTTTCCACAAAATCCAAATCCTGTGAGAGAGAGTTGAGTGTTGGGGAGACTATCATTTGAAGCACAAGAGCAAGGAGTTCATCATCAACACACCATTTGTTACTTCTTGGAGAGTGGTGTCTCCTAGATTGGCAAGGTGTCACTTGGGAGCCTCCGACAAGATTGTGGAGTTGAACCAAGGAGTTTGTAAGGGCAAGGAGATCGCCTACTTCGTGAAGATCTACCCTAGTGAGGCAAGTCCTTCGTGGGCGACGGCCATGGTGGGATAGACAAGGTTGCTTCTTCGTGGACCCTTCATGGGTGGAGCCCTCCATGGACTCATGCAGCCGTTACCCTTCGTGGGTTGAAGTCTCCATCAACGTGGATGTACGATAGCACCACCTATCGGAACCACGACAAAAACATCCGTGTCTCCAATTGCGTTTGCCTCCTCAAACTCCTCCCCTTTACCTTCATATGCAATTGTTTTACATTTCCGCTGCTATACTCTTAGAATTGCATGCGTAGGTTGATTGCTTGACTAGTGCTAAGTTGCTAAAATCTGCCAAGAACTAAAATTGGGAAAAGGCTAGATTTTTATTTGGTCAAGTAGTCTAATCACCCCCCTCTAGACATACTTTCGATCCTACAAGTGGTATCAGAGCTTTGGTCTCCATTTGCTTTGATTTCCATAGCTTTTGGTAGTCATAGCCTTGGTTTCACAACCTAGGAGAGTATGGCGTCTAGCGAGGGAAATTACCACCGTAGAGGTCCTTACTTTGATGGTACTAATTTTGCTAGTTGGAAGCATAAGATGAAAATGCATATTCTTGGACATAACCCCGCCATTTGGGATATTGTGTGTATTGGCTTGCAAGGCGAATTCTTTGATGGGAGAGAACCGAACCGTGAAGCTACCGCGGAAGAGTTGAAGATGCTGCAATACAATGCTCAAGCTTGTGATATCCTCTTCAACGGATTGTGCCCCGAAGAATTCAACAAAATCAGCCGTCTTGAGAATGCAAAGGAAATTTGGGATACTTTGATTGACATGCACGAAGGTACCGACTCCGTCAAGGAATCCAAATTGGATGTGCTTCAAAGTCAACTTGACAAGTTCAAAATGAAGGATGGTGAAGGTGTCGCTGAAATGTACTCTAGGCTTGCTCTTATCACAAATGAGATTGCCGGCTTAGGAAGTGAAGAGATGACCGACAAATTCATCATCAAGAAGATCCTAAGAGCTTTGGATGGAAAATATGATACCGTGTGCACATTGATCCAAATGATGCCCAATTACAAAGATCTCAAGCCAACGGAAGTCATTGGAAGAATTGTTGCTCATGAGATGTCACTCAAGGATAAGGAGGAGCTCCACAACAAGTCAAGTGGTGCTTACAAAGCCTCATGTGAAGCTCCCACATCATCAAGTGAGAAACAAACCTTCAATGAAGAATTGAGCCTAATGGTGAAGAACTTCAACAAGTTCTACAAGAGTAGAAGAAGGAAAAAAGTTCCAAGTCAAGGTCCTATAATGAAAAAAGATCTTCTAGTCGTGAGCGTAATTGCTACAATTGTGGAAGACCCGGACACTATTCCAATGAGTGTACGACACCCTACAAAAGAAGAGAAGATTCTCCAAAAGAAGAAGTAGAAGAGAAGAATCACCATCAAGAGAAAGAAGGAGTAGAGATGATCATTATGAACGAAGAACATCCCGGAGAAGCAAGGATTCGGAAAGGAAGGACAAGTCATCAAGGAGCTACATAAAACAAAGACATCAATCTCATGTTGGTGAATGGGTATCCGGCTCCGACTCCGACAATCACTCCGAGAGAAGCTATCACTCCGACTCCGAGTATACTCAAGATAAAGGTGTTGCCGGTCTAGCACTTGTGTCAACCAAATCCTACGACATATTTGATTCACCAAATGAAGGACATGGAAGATGCTTCATGGCTAAAGGCCCAAAGGTATCACACCCCGAGTATGTTGATTTCAATAGTGATGAAGATGACTTGTTAGGTGATGATGATTTACTTTGACAACTCTAGTGATGAATACTATGATGAAACGTCAATTAATCATGCTAAATCAAGATAAACGAATGACAATGATAAGGAGAAGATTGAGCTCCTAACTAAAGAACTAAACACTCTTAAGTTAGCTCATGAAACTATCTTAGAAGATCATCGAGAACTTTTAAGGACTCATGAGAAGTTACGCTTTGAAAAGCTCAACCTTGAGCAAGAACATGAGTTTTTAAAAGCAATCAATGATGATCTTCGCAAGAAAAGTTCTTCTTACATTGCCAAGCGTTTACTCTTATCTACTTACATGCCTCAAGTCAAGTCTAGTAACAAGAACAAGAAAGATTCTTCCTCTAGTAGTAACAATAATCATGCTAAATCAATGTTGTTGCTTCTAGTAGTTCTCTTGATTCCACTAATGATTCTCTTAGCCAAGTTACACTTGAGCAAGAAAATAGCTTATTGAAGGGAATTATAGAGAAAGGTGTTTACAAGAGCCTTGCCGGAGTAAGCAATTCGAGGAAATTGTACGCAAGCAAGGAAGGCACCGGAAGAACCAAGGTGTTGGTTTTGAACGAAAGTTCAATGCCAATGGAGTTGAGTGGGAAGAAGATCAATACCCCAAGACGAAGTTTGTTCCTCAACAAGAGAAGTATGATCCTACTTCTTTCAAAGGGACACAAGCTCAAGATGATCTTCCACCACAAGACCACAAGCAAAAAGGCAAGGATAAGCTTCAAGAGGAGATTGATGCATTTGAAGAAGCTCCTAAGGCCTTGGTCAAGTGGGTTCCCAAGACTACATCAAGTTCTACTTCATCAAGTACAACTACAACTCCAAGGATTCCCATCAAGATGATGTGGATCCAGAAGAAGAAGAACTAGAGAGTTCTTGAGGGTGACTCCGCCAACATACTTCACTCTTATCATTTTGGCAAGGACAAGTGCAATCAACTTCCACATCTTGCACTAGTTCAAGGAGTCACAAACCCTCTTGTTGGTAAGACAAGGGACAAGGTAACCTAATGCTTTCATAGACATCATCTTGTGTGTGTGCATCACTCTATGTCTATGGATATCCTTGTTTGTTCCTTGTGGGACTAACCCGTGTAGGTATTGAAAGTGCAACTCACTCCAATGGATTCCTCCAAATGATCTACATCAACATTGAGCATCCACATCTTCAATACCTACATGAAGTCATCATCGACAAAACCCAAGCTTAGTTCATCCTCTTAGGGGGGATCTCACATCTAGGGGGAGCTTTACTCAAAGAATTGAGCCATAGCAACTCTAATGGTGTGAACACAACAATGCTTTATGTAAAAGTGGTAACCCCACTTGTGCTTAAACGATGAGTATGACCTATGATCAAATGCTCTCATTTGACTCCTAAGTCAATATACTCATATGTAGATGACCTAGTCATCGCCAATTGCTTGATAGATGCTAGAAGTGTTTGTACATGCTTTGTCACATATTTCATTTGCCATTTTATTGTGTGAGCATGTTGGTTGCATAATTTACTCATTCGAGGACATCCACTTGTAGTTTTGAGTGTTTGGTTTCTTTTCTGTTGCCTAGTGGATGGACAAGAATGCCTAAGAACCTTCTCTAGCTATCTATGCTTTCCTCGTCTCAAACTCTATTCATGCTACATCACAAAGTTTGATCAAGTCAGATTCGAACCACTCTGTGTGAGGAGCACTCGGAGTCCCTGATTCGTCATAGACTTAAACTTCCAAAACCTCTTTGTGTGTTTTGGTCTGACCGATTTGAACTTTTCGGTCATACCGAGATCACTAAGTTGATCTAGGTTTTCAATCTCGGTGCAACCGATTTGAGCATTTCGGTCACACCGAGTTGCAGTAACTTCTTGCAGTAATGCATCTCGGTGCCACCGAGTTGTTCCACTCGGTCACACCGACAGGGTTAGACTATATATATCCCCGGGCCAAAATTTGGAAAATTTTCCGAAACCCTTCGCCCGCGCACAGCCTGCTTTGCCTCTTCGGGTCTCCGGATCGTCCTCCTCATCGCGAGCGACCTCCCGCCGCTGGTCTCCGCCGCCGTCAATGGAATTATGCTCCGCCGTTGTCGCCGTAGCAAATCCATCGCCGCATTAGGGTATGGATTTGAACTTTGTGCTTTTATTAACTCTGATTCCTAGCACATTGCATTGCCATGAATCTTGCCACGTTTGCAACCCTCCTGTCCAGCAAAACTACCACGTAGATTAGTTTTGGAATGAAAATTTAGGGTTAGGTTTCCGCCGAATTCATCTCGGACCGACCGAGTTGTTGAAATCAGTCTCACTGATTTGGCTTAGGCCATTGCACAAGCGATTTTTGGTCTGACCGAGAATTGCAAATCAGTGTGACCGAGTTCGATTCTTTGTGAAACCCTAGCAGTCTCGGTGCCACCGAACTGTGACTCGGTCTGACCGAATTCACTAGTTTAGGTTCCAAAATCTGCTTCGGTATCACCGAGTTCACAAATCGGTAGCTCCGAAATGCTTTCTGTGGAAAACTAAAACTAAGTTTTTGACTCAATTGTAATCTCTCTGTTTCCCTTCGTAACGTTTCGGTCAAACCGAGATGAGCGATCGGTCCCACCGAGATTGCAATGCAAACTCTCTGTTTCCCTTTCGTAACGTTTCGGTCTCACCGAGATGAGCGAATCGGTCCCACCGAGTTTGCCTGACCAACTCTCTGGTTAGCTTATTACGAAAATTGGTCCCACCAAGTTTGTGTAATCGGTCTCACCGAGATTATGTTATGCCCTAACCCTAACCATATCGGTCCAACCAAGATGACATGTCGGTCCCACCGAATATTCTAACAGTCACATTATTTGCTAAATCGGTCCGACCAAGTTTCACGATTCGGTCCCACCGAGATTGGTAAGTTGTGTGTAACGGTTAGATTTTTTGTGGTGGCAATATTTACCCCTCCACCCACTCTTCATTCATGGAGAGAGCCACCAGAACGTGCCTACACTTCCAACATACATTTTCTGAGAGAGAGCCACCTACACTTGTGTTGAGGTCAAGATATTCCATTCCTACCATATGAATCTTGATCTCTAGCCTTCCCCAAGTTGCTTTCCACTCAAATCTTCTTTCCACAAAATCCAAATCCTGTGAGAGAGAGTTGAGTGTTGGGGAGACTATCATTTGAAGCACAAGAGCAAGGAGTTCATCATCAATACACCATTTGTTACTTCTTGGAGAGTGGTTTCTCCTAGATTGGCTAGGTGTCACTTGGGAGCCTCCGACAAGATTGTGGAGTTGAACCAAGGAGTTTGTATGGGCAAGGAGATCGCCTACTTCGTGAAGATCTACCCTAGTGAGGCAAGTCCTTCGTGGGCGACGGCCATGGTGGGATAGACAAGGTTGCTTCTTCGTGGACCCTTCGTGGGTGGAGCCCTCCGTGGACTCGTGCAGCCGTTACCCTTCGTGGGTTGAAGTCTCCATCAACGTGGATGTACGATAGCACCACCTATCGGAACCACGACAAAAACATCCGTGTCTCCAATTGCGTTTGCCTCCTCAAACTCCTCCCCGTTACCTTCATACGCAATTGTTTTACTTTCTGCTGCTATACTCTTAGAATTGCATGTGTAGGTTGATTGCTTGACTTGTGCTAAGTTGCGAAAATCTGCCAAGAACTAAAATTGGGAAAAGGCTAGATTTTTATTTGGTCAAGTAGTCTAATCACCCCCCTCTAGACATACTTTCGATCCTACAGGACCCCTTCCCACTACCTCGCATTGACCAGATTATTGTCGCGACCGCATGACACGATTCCATGTGCTTCCTCGACGCATACTCCGGATACCATCAAGTTAAGATGAAAGAATCCAACCAAGCCGCAACAGCATTCATCACTGCGTATGGGCCCTTCTGCTTCAACACTATGCCTTTCGGGCTCAAGAACGCCGGCGCAACCTACCAACGCATGATTCAAACATGCCTGGAAAAGCAAATTGGCAAAATGGTGGAGGCATATGTAGCTACGTAGTCATCAAAACCAAGCATGTCGAATCATTGGCGGATGACTTACGCCTTACATTCAACAATCTCCGAGCATATGACATACGGCTCAATCCGGAAAAATGCATTTTCGGCGTTCCAACCGGAAAACTGCTTGGGTTCATTGTCTCCAATAGAGGAATCGAAGCAAACCCAGCCAAAATCTGAGCCCTATCGCAGTTGGCAACATCAACAGACCTCAAGCAGGTCCAAAAACTAGCTGGGTGCGTGGCAGCTTTGAGCTGGTTTATCTCCAGACTAGGGAAAAAGGCATTGCCATTATATCGCCTGCTCCGCCGCACCGACCACTTCGTGTGGACGGACGCTGCCACAGCCGGACTGGAATAAATAAAAGCTCTGTTAGCGAGTAACCCAATCCTGGCCGCACCAAACGTCGGCGAACCGATGTTCCTCTACATATCTGCAACTCACCAGGTGGTGAGTGCGGTACTCGTCGTCGAACGAGATGAAGAGGGACATAAATTCCCACTTCAAAAACCAGTATATTACGTATCGACGGTCCTTACACCATGCAAATCCCGATACCCGCATTATCAAAAGATAGCATATGCGGCCTTTATGGTATCCCGCAAGCTGCAGCACTGCTTTCAAGAGTGCTCGATCACGGTTGCTTCCGAAGTACCTCTTAATGACATCATAAACAACTGGGACGCCACCGGCCGGATTGCCAAATGGGCCATTGAGCTCTTACCATTTGAAATAACTTACAAGCCACGCCGAGCCATTAATTCTCAGGTGTTGGCTGACTTCATCACCGAATGGACAGAGCCCAAACTCCCTAAAGAGTATGGCACATATTCCAACTGGGTGATGCACTTCGACGGCTCTAAAATGCTAGCCGGACTGGGGGCTGGTGTCGTCTTGACATCCCCCACAGGAGACAAGTCCGTTATGTGCTCCAAATACTATATACAGACTCTAACAATGCAGCCGACTATGAGGCCCTATTGCACGGTCTCCGGATGGCTGTCTCCATGGGCATACAACGCCTCGAGGTGCGCGGGTGTCGGTGTCAAAACCGGCGGATCTCGGGTAGGGGTTCCCGAATTTTGCGTCTAAGGCTAATGGTAATAGGAGGCGGGGGACACAATGTTTACCCAGGTTCGGGCCCTCTCGATGGAGATAATACCATACATCCTGCTTGATTGATCTTGATGATATGAGTATTACAAGAGTTGATCTACCACGAGATCGTAGAGGCTAAACCCTAGAAGCTAGCCTATGATTATGATTGTTCCTCTACGGACTAAACCCTCCAGTTTATATAGACACCGGAGGGGGCTAGGGTTACACAGAGTCGATTACAGAGAAAGGAATCTTCATATCCGAATCGCCAAGCTTGCCTTCCACGCAAAGGAGAGTCCCATCCGGACACCGGACGAAGTCTTCTATCTTCTATCTTCATAGGCCAACAGTCCGGCATACGCATATAGTCCAGCTGTCCGAGGACCCCTTAATCCAGGACTCCCTCAGTAGCCCCTGAACCAGGCTTCAATGACGATGAGTTCGGCACGCAGATTGTCTTCGGCATTGCAAGGCGGGTTCCTTCTCCGAATACTCCAAAGTAGATCTTGAACATAAGAATCGTGTCCGGCTCTGCAAAACAAATTCCACATACCACTGTAGAGAATATAATATCCTACGAGTCCAATCTGCTGACAACTCATAGCATGACATCACGCCACGGCCCGGTCTTTATTCGAACCGTTTTCATCCCGCCCCTCCATATTTCGGGGCGCGGTTTCATTGGCACGTCTTGTCAAAGCAGAGATCGTGTCCCCTTATCATGGGCTTCTCATCAATGCGGGCACGGGTAACCCAACCGTGCCATCAGCACGGCGCTTGGGAAATAAGCGAGCTTTAGGGCGAGTGGGGAGGCGCATGATTTTTACTGCCTTTATAAAGGGATAAGGATTCCCCTCTTTCACCCACGCCCTCTTCTTCCTCTGCCCATTCACTCTCGAGCTCTAGCAACCAAGCTCCCATCTCTTCCGCCCAAAAAGCACTCCAACCATGTCTGGATCCGGAGCACAAGGCAAGTGGATGGCCTCCTCCATCAAGGAGAAGGATGTCAGGAAACTCCGGGAGGCCGGATACCTGGCCAAGAAGATCGCACACCGTCTCCCGGTGGCGGGACAGATCGTCCCTACTCCGGAACCCCATGAGAGGGTTGTATTCCTCCCTCACTTCGTCCGCGGGCTGGGGTTTCCCCTCCACCCATTTGTTCGCGGCCTTATGTACTACTACGGGATAGATTTCCATGACCTATCCCCCAATTCCTTCCTCAACATCTCGACATTCATCGTCGTGTGCGAGGCCTTCCTCCGCATCCCGCCACACTTCAGACTGTGGCTAAAGATTTTCAACGTGAAGCCAAAGGTGGTAGGCGGCGAACACGCCGAGTGCGGAGGAGCCATGGTGAGCAAGGTGGCCAACGTCAAGTGGCCGTCAGGTAAATTCATCGAGTCCGTCAAAGGTTGGCAACAGCAGTGGTTCTATGTTACCGAGCCACGCGGCACCAAATGGGCCGCTGCCCCCGAGTTCCGATCTGGGGCCCCACTATGGCTCATGTCCTGGCCCGAAAAGGGCCTAGACTGGTCTCCGTCAGACGGGCTGACGATGCTCCAAGCGCGTATCAAGAGCATGGAGGACAAGAAAATCAAACTTGTCGATGTGGTCAGGGTGATGCTAGTTCGCCGGATCCTTCCCTGTCAATGCCGGACTTGCAATCTATGGGAGTTTGATCCGGCCAAGCACCAAACCTTGCTGGAGTTCTTCGGCACGACGCATGAAGACATCTGGAAGGTGCTATTCAAGCCCGGCAAGTCATGGCCGGACACCGCCGAGGATCGCGGGCACAAATTGTCCCGCCCTGCAAGTTCGGTAAGTCTTTATATGTTTTCAAGATGTATCCTTCATTTGTATACCTTGGGGAAAACACCTAATATTTCCCTAACGATTCTCCCAGGGCTGGACGAAGAAGGCAGAGCGGATCTACTGTCCGGCTCTGCTGCCTGAAGAACAAGCCGGCCCACTTCTGATGAAGATGCTGGTCCCGGCGCCATATAAGGCGCCGAAGAAGAAGGCCAAGAAGGAGGCCAAGGAGACCAGGGGCGGGCTTCGTCGCAAGGGTACTTCGGACGTGATGTCCGAAGACACCGAGGCCCACTCCTCTGCCGAAAAATACGAGGAAGAAGAGGAAAGCCGGTCCCCCCCCCTGCGAGGGGGAGAAAGAAGAGGACGGCCTCCACATGTTTGGAGGCCGAAACGTCTAAGAAGGGGAAAGCCTCACTTCCAGACGAATCCACCGCAGCTATCGCCAGCAGCCCGGAGTGGGAACCCAGGGTCAAGCCCCTGGCCAAATCGTGAGTACCAAGAAACCCGGACACATCCATATATCCAGTCTCACTTTTGCATAGCATTAATGTATTTAGTCACATATTCTGCAGTCCGGTCGGGTCCGACATGGAGCGATCTTTGTCCGAAGATTCGTTGCCCGGATGCGATGGACAGCGAGACCCTCCCGACGGCCTCCTCCCCCAGAGGCGTGGACAATATTGAGGTGTCGTCCCAAAGGGGCCCAGGCCAGGGCGAAGCTCAGGAGACTGTCGAGGCGGCGCCGGAGGGTCAAACCTCGGCAACCGGACACATGGGGGAGCAGACCCCCATGGATGCTGAAGGCGGGGGCCGTCCTGAATTCGGCCCCCAGCCAGAGACAACCCCGGAGACCAATACGGCTCCGAAATCAGGCCAGCAACCTTCTTCAACAGAAGATGGTGCGCCTATTCCACCGGTGACCTCTGTCCACCCGGAGGTGCCGGATACTTTAATGGCGGCGCTGCAAAGCGCTTCCATCGTTGAAGAGCACCGTACCCTTATGGGTGCGGTGATTGAGAAGGTCCACTCCGCCAAAAGCAGGCTGACCGAAGCCTGCACCAGCCTTCTAACAAGCTTTGAGGTAAGTAATGAAGTTAAAAGAATGTCATAATATAGATAGTAGCCCCTGATACACTGTTCGGTGTTTCGAAAATAAAGCCGGACAGAGGATCAAATATATTTCCGAGGAGACTAATTAGGAAATACCTATGTGAATGATCAGGCAACGTTATTGATTGCAACCGCTCATACTGCGGAGGCCTCCGGACTGAAGCAGAGGCTGGAGCGGGCCAAAAAGGAACTCGGCCAAGTAAAAAGGCAATTGGAAGATAACCAAGGTATGGGATAACTTTGTTTGTATTGAAATACAAGTGAATAGTTATTGTGACTGAAAAGGTCATGATATGTAGTAGGACCGGCGACCGAAGTCGAGGCTCTTAAGAAGGCGATAGCCGAGGCTGAGAAGAAGGCGGCCAAGGAGCAGGCCACTCGTGAAAACCACGAGGCCCTTGTCATTGAAGTCCACCAAGAGCTCCAAGAAGCCATAAATAAGTGCGAGACCTTGGAGCAGAGTATAAAGGATCAAGAGCCGAACTCACCAAGGCTCGCCAATCCACACACGATGCCCAGGCTGAAGCCCAAGGCGCATTCCAGGAAATCCAGGAGGCCCGAAAGATTGCAGCGGGTAAGGCCTTTATTATGCAGAGAAAATACGCGAAGGAAAGATTTCGTTTACTGACCCGGATTTGGAGTTCTCCAGGGGTGTTTGCGGATCTGCCGTGCAGCGTGTGTGACGCCGCACAATTCTACCGAGCCGAAGAGGGGAGATCTATGGAGAAGCTGTTCTGGTCGCAATATCTTGCGCCAGAATACCCAGTACCCTTTACCGATCAGCTAAAGCAGCTGGTCGAGCTGCATAGGGCGGCCGAACTAGCCCTCAAGGATTTGATTATCCGGCTATGGCCTGCTGAAGCGATTCCCAGCAGCTACTTTAGACTCGTGAAGCGGCTGGTTACTGCCTGCCCTCGGCTTGACGCCATCAAGCGGTCGGTCTAAATCGAAGGTGCGCGAATGGCCTTTGCCCGCGCCAAGGTGCATTGGGCGAAGATGGATGCTGTGAAGCTGATGACCGAAGGACCGCCCGAAGGGGAAGAGCACCACAAGCCCGAGCTGTATTATGACAATGTCCTGGAGGGATCCCGCCCTGTGGCGGAGCAATGTGCCAAGGATATTATATTCCCGTGAATGTATGCATGTTATCCTATGCTGTAATATGAAACAAGTTCGTTATGTAAAATAATGCTTGTTATTTGAATTATTACCTCCTGTGCGGCCGTTTTTAAATTAATTCAGAGAGTTGGCCAGTCGTCGGCTTCTGCCCCCATGTAGGAAGTACGAGGGTGTTCGGGATAAATCTAAACACTCTTTACTCCAGATTTTTGGTCCTTAAAGGAGGTGTTTAGCGCGATGAACCAGGCAATCGGACTATAAGGCTTTATCACCCTCACTTAGCCAGAGGAGTCTGACAAAAGAAAGGTAGGTGCAGCCCTAGTGTTCGGAAGTCCAAACTTGGGGTATTGTAAAACGCCTGATCGGATAAAAACCGATCCGTCGAACGATGCATTGGTTATCGCATAATGCGGAAGAAATCGTTAAAGATTTTGTGACCTCTCCAACAGCTGACCAGCTCTCGCTGCATCATGACAGTCAGTTTTCGGCTTTCTCTACTGAGGTGCTCGTCCGGAAGAACCGGGACACAATCGCAGTAGTTCTCCCTTTACTACCCTAGCCGATATAGCGGAACGTAAGATAGCAAGCATAGGAGCCGGGCAACCCAACTGTTGACCAAAGACATGATTCGGAGCCAATGCATATAATGCTATAAGTTCGGGGTGCCGAACTGCACTGTAAAAGTGTTTGAACTTTCTTGCCGTGTTATGGGGTACAATGAAGCCCCTGGCGAATTAAGGCGTACCAGAATGTACGGGTGCAATTGGTAATAAATGAATAGATACGGGAAAAATTAAATAATGAGCTGACGCTGCAAATTATTTTTCGTTGTAATTTAAGTAATACGTCAAGGCGTATGCGTACAAGTAGTACAATAAGCAAATAAGGCTATTTAACATGCCACGACCAAGAGCGAGCTGCGTGCGGGTATTTAAAACAGGCATGCCAATTATTAGCAGAGACCACCTGGGTATTCCCTTGTACGTCCGAGCCCCTAGCTTTCTTGGTGTATCCGTCCCGCTATGGGTCCGATGAGCAGGTTTAACAGAAACGGCCTCGGGAAGAGGAAAACCCTGAAAGAAAGAGAAAAAGTGAAGGTATAAAGATCCAGGAGCGTGCGGTTGAGCCGCATTGTGGACCGAGGTCTAGTTGTGCCTCCGTCCATGCCCATGGTATTTTAAGTGCGTAGTTGTGTACGTGCGGCACGAATTTCACTGCTTTTTGGTACTGGGACAAAGGCCGAATTGCTAGCCGAGCTCTGGACGAGCCAGACGGTCCTGTTGCAGAGTAGCTCGGACTCGCTTGATGGTGTCCGGGGGCTTTATTGCCGAATTGAGGTTTTGCCTAAGAAGGCTATTCTGTACTTCTGCTGCAAGGGTTATGGTGTGCTCCTCCGTACGGAGGGAGCGCTCCGTATTTCCATTGACTGTTATAACACCGCGGGGTCCGGGCATCTTGAGCTTAAGGTAGGCATAGTGCGGCACCGCATTGAAACGAGCAAATGCGGTTCGTTCGAGTAGTGCGTGATAACCACTGCGGAAGGGGACGATATCGAAGAGTAATTCTTCGCTTCGGATATTATCCGGGGATCCGAAGACCACTTCCAGTGTGATTGAGCCCGTATAGCAGGCCTCTACACCTGGTATGACACCTTTAAAGGTGGTTTTGGTGGGCTTGATCCTTGAGGGATCGATACCCATTTTGCGCACTGCATCCTGATAGAGCAGGTTCAGGCTGCTACCACTGTCCATGAGGACGCGTGTGAGGTGGAATCCGTCAATAATAGGGTCAAGCATCAGTGCGACTGAACCGCCGTGACGGATACTGGTCGGACGGTCCCTTTGATCGAAAGTGATCGGACAGGAGGACCACGGGTTGTATTTTGGGGCGACTGGCTTCCGCTCCCTTTTGGGGATATGGGTAGCATATATCATGTTCATCGTTTTAACTTGGGGAGGAAACTTCTTCTGTCCCCTTGTGTTCGGTGGCCGGGGTTCCTCGTTGTCATCGCTTTGCGATCCCTTTTCCTTGTTTTCGGTGTTTAACTTGCCGACCTGTTTAAAGACCCAACATTCTTTGTTGGTATGATTGGCTGGTTTATCGGCAGTGCCATGGATCTAGCATGGACGATCGAGTATGCGGTCCAGACTGGACGGGCCCGGATTGTTTCTATTAAATGTCTTTTTCCGCTGACCGGAATTGGAGCCACTGAATCCGGCATTGACGGCCGTGACTTCAGAGTTATCGCCATTATTTCGACGCTTGTGTCTACTGTGTCGGGGCTTGCCGTTACTGTCTCTGGCTTCAGAAGTGCCAGGCTTACTTGAGTTGCTATTGCTACGAGCTAGCCAGCTATCCCCGCCCGCGCAAAAGCGGGTCATGAGCATCGTAAGGGCTGCCATGGACTTCGGCTTCTCTTGGCCGAGGTGTCGGGCAAGCCACTCGTCACGGATGTTGTGCTTAAAGGCCGCTAGGGCTTCGACATCCGGACAGTCGATGATTTGGCTCTTTTTAGTTAAGAACCGAGTCCCGAATTTCCTGGCTGACTCTCCGGGCTGTTGGATTATATGACTTAAGTCATCGGCATCCGGAGGTCGGACATAAGTGCCCTGGAAGTTGTCAAGGAATGCATCTTTCAGGTTCTCCCAACTGCCAATGCCGTTTTCGGGCAGACTGTTCAACCAGTGCCGAGCTGGTCCCTTGAGTTTTAGCGGGAGATACTTGATGGCATGGAGATCATCACCGCGGGCCATATGTATATGGAGAAGGAGGTCCTCGATCCATACCGCGGGATCTGTTGTTCCATCATATGATTCAATCTTTACGGGTTTGAACCCTTCTGGGAATTCACATTCCATTACTTCATCGGTGAAGCATAGGGGGTGTGCAGCGCCTCTGTGTCGGGCTACGTCGCGACGCAGCTCGAATGGAGCCGGTCTGCGGTATTCGGCCCGGACAGGTGTGTATTTGTTATATCCGGCGTGGTGGCCACCGTTGTGCATTGGGGCGTGCCCCGCCGATCCATAGATCGATGTGGTCTGGCCTGCTCTGTTCTCCAAGTCGTACCACAGGTCATGTGTGTATTCCCGAGCTGTTGTGTTTCTATTTGTTCGGCGACGTGGTGCCGGCTGGTGTTCCGGCTGAATTGCCATTTTTTCTCGGCCACGCAGTGGTCGGTCAGCCGCATTATGCGCTGGTAGTACTGGCTCCAGCGCCTCGTCATCGAATTGAGGTAGCAATTTGCGCTTCGAGTAACTTTTGGTTGGGCGTTCGAGTCCGTATTCCTCGGCTGCCAGGACCTCAGTCTATCTATCAGTGAGCAGATCTTGATCAGCTTGAAGCTGCTGCTGCTTCTTCTTCAGGCTCTTTGCCATGGCTATAAGTCGGCGCTTCAAACGCTCCTGCTCGACGGGATCCTCTGGCACGATAAATTCTTCATCACCGAGGCTTACCTCATCCTCGGAGAGGGGCATGCAATTGATGACCTCCGAGTCGTCGTTCATGGCCTGTTCATCGGGGCTGGCTCGCCCGTCTTCCCGTTCAGCCTGTTCGAAACTTGGCTTTGTGGGGTCTTCGTTGTCTTCGGCATCGTCCGGAGTGCTATTCTCTCTTGTGCCGGTATCGCTATTTTTACCATGGCGTGATTTAGAGCGGCACCGCTGACGTCGGCGCTTAGGCTGCTTCTCAGGAAGTTGATCCTCAACTGGATCCTTTTTGTCATCGCCATTGTCTTCTTTGGGTGTATCCACCATGTATATGTCGTATGAGGAGGTGGCTGTCCAGCGCCCTGTGGGCGGTGGTTCCTGTTCTTCTCTGGCATCATCGTCCATACCGTCGATGTCTTCGGAGTTGAAATCAAGCATGTCGGTCAAATCGTCGACAGTGGCTATCAAGTGGGAGGTGGGTGGGTAACGAAGTTCTTTGTCGTCCGCTTCCCACTCAAGCCGGACATAGTTCGGCCAAGAATCTCCTAACAAGGAGAGAGACTTTAATGAGTTTAACACATCGCCTAGAGGTGAGTGTTGGAAGATGTCCGCGGAGCTAAACTCTAAAATCGGCGCCTGGTCAGATTCGATGGGTGCGGATTCACGCGGTTCGGAGCCGATGGCCGGAGACGAGTCCGAGGCTCCGATGACACAGACCTCGTTAGAGGTCAGATCTGTGTTCGGCTCTAGCGCCGCTGATTCTGTGGCCTACGTGGCGAGGTTGAGCTTCCCATCTTTGGATGGCATGCTCTGCTCTGGATCTAGGGCCAGAGCGATCACAGGCGCTATCTCCTGCACATAGTCTGATGACAGATTTAGGTCATATTCATCGTGGCGGCAGGGCGCGGCTGTCATGGGCTCGAATCCGTCGAAGATCAAGTCTCCGCGGATGTCGGCAGTGTAGTTCAAGCTTCCAAACCTGACCTGACGGCCAGGGGCGTAGCTGTCGATCTGCTCCAGATGGCCAAGCGAGTTGGCCCGCAGTGCGAAGCCGCCGAATACGAAAATCTGTCCGGGGAGAAAAACTTCACCCTGGACTGTGTTGTTGATGATGATTGAAGGAGCCATCAAGCCTTATGGTGACGACACAGTGGAACTCTCAATGAAAGCACCAATGTCGGTGTCAAAACCGGCGGATCTCGGGTAGGGGGTCCCGAACTGTGTGTATAAGGCTAATGGTAACAGGAGGCGGGGGACACAATGTTTACCCAGGTTCGGGCCCTCTCGATGGAGGCAATGCCCTATTTCCTGCTTGATTGATCTTGATGATATGAGTATTACAAGAGTTGATCTACCACGAGATCGTAGAGGCTAAACCCTAGAAGGTGGCCTATGATTATGATTGTTCCTCTACGGACTAAACCCTCCGGTTTATATAAACACTGGAGGGGGCTAGGGTTACACAGAGTCGGTTACAGAGAAAGGAATCTTCATATCCAAATCGCCAAGCTTGCCTTCCACGCAAAGGAGAGTCCCATTCGGACACGGGACGAAGTCTTCTATCTTCTATCTTCATAGGCCAACAGTCCGGCATACCCATATAGTCCGGCTGTCCGAGGACCCCTTAATCGAGGACTCCCTCAGAGGGGATTCAAACTTTGCAATATCCCAAATAAATGGAGAATTCGACGCAAAAGATCCGAAGATGGCAGCTTACCGCAATGCCGTACTTAAAATATCAGCTCGGTTTGAGGGGCTCGAGTTTCATCACGTGGCTCGAGAGAGTAATCAAGCTGCGGACATTCTTGCCCGCATGGGCGCCAAACGCGACCCCGTCCCACCTAACACCTTTGTGGAAAGGCTCTTCAAGCCATCCGTAGTGTGGCGGGACGAAAGCGGCAACACTGTTCCGGAGCCGATCATACCCCCAGATTCCGAACACAGTTCCGATATCATCGGGGGTTCGGGCACCGAACTAACACCATCGGCCCACGAAATCATGGCTGTAATTGCCTCGTGGACTAAACCTTTCCTCGCCTACCTTACTAGGAATGAGCTCCTTGATGATCAGATTGAGGCCCCTCGTATTGTTCGACGCTCGAAGGCCTACACAGTTCATGAGAGGGAACTGTACAAGAAAAGTACTACCGGAGTACTTCAAAGATGTGTCTCTGAAGAAGAGGGACGACAGCTTTTGGCTGAAATACATGCCGGTCTTGGTGGCCATCATGCCGCAGCTCAGGCCCTTGTAAGTAAGGCCTTCCGTACAGGTTTCTTTTGGCCCACGGCCCGAGCAGACGCACAGGACCTCGTACAACGCCGTGTTGGATGCCAGCTTTTTGCCAATCAAAGCCACATGCCGCCCACTGCCCTACAAACAATCCCCATTACTTGGCCTTTTGCAGTCTGGGGGCTAGACATGGTCGAACCCCTTAAAGGTGGAAGCCATAAGAAGAAATATTTACTCAAGTTCACTAAGTGGATAGAAGCCAAACTAGTCAAAACGGCCGAAGCCGGACCGGTTATAGACTTTATATCTGGTGTCGTACACCGTTATGGTGTCCTGCACAGTATTATTACTGACAACGGCTCTAACTTTACGGCTGATGAGGTGAAAACTTGGTGCACTAATTTGGGCATCAAGCTTGATTACGCCTCCGTATATTACCCTCAGACAAACGGTCAGGTCGAACGGGCTAATGGCCTGATAATGAGCGGCATCAGACCCAGACTAGTATGATCGCTGCAAGAATCAGACAAACACTGGGTCGAGGAACTCGATTCCGTACACTGGGGGCTGCGGACCACGCCCAATCGCATGACCAAATATACACCTTTCTTCATGGTGTACGGCGCAGAGGCAGTCTTGCCTTGCGACATTATTCATGACTCACCTCGAGTGGGCATGTACGAAGAGAGAGAAGCCGAGCTCGATCGGCAGGATGATCTGGACAGCCTAGAGGAGGAGCGCGACGTCGCGAAGGCCCGTTCCGCATTCTACCAACAGCAGGCTCGGCGATATCAAAGCAGGGAAGTACGGGCAAAGACTTATAATGTCGGTGAACTCGTTATACGCTTACCGGAGAAGAAAAAAGACAAGCTCAAACCTAAATGGGAGGGCCCCTTCATTATAGAAAAAGTCCTCACTGGAGGAGCCTATCGCCTTCGCAATGCTTTGGATAATCGCTTGGAACGAAACCCATGGAACGCTGCCCGACTCCGGAGATTCTACACCTAAGTCCGCACTTATACTCGTCCCTTATGTTCTCCATTTTCATCTTTTTCTTCTTTCTCGTTTTTATACGACTTCTAGCCAGTGTTCGGATAAACCGCATACTTGAGGGGCATACATCATTAAATGTACATACCACATAATACCTGGGGGCTCCTTTTCACAGAAGCTTATTATCATTATAATTTCTCGAGCATCAAGCTCACCGTATATATGTATTGTCTACTCATATGTGTCTAGTGTTCACCATTCTATGCACCTTTATGACTTAAGTTTTTCCCAAGCTGGGTTGCCTGGCTCCTATGCGTATGCCCTACGTTCCTGCTTGTTCGGCTAGGGCATGAAGGGAGCACCACTGCGATTGTTACAGCCGGGTTATCCGAACGTGTACCTCAGACGGGTGAAGCCGAAAGCTAGCGTTCTTAAGGGAATAATTGGTCGGCGGACAAAAGACGAACTGCCCTCGCAGCAATATGAGCCCCCAAATTATAGCGAGTACTGTGATTCTTAGCATTACAGCTCCGGCATGCACAAAAACGCATGCTGGCCCAGGGAGAGGAACCCTTAACGGAACTATTCTCTCTGGAAGATGTTTCTTACGATCAAATGTAATATAACATAACTCCCCGAATACAACTTGTCTATTCAAGCAACTATGACCGGACTGCCTGGTTTCTGAACATACTTTGGTGTTTACCGATGGTATAATATTCGGAAACACTTCAAACCTCGGGTTTTGGAGGTCAAAGCAGAAAGTCTGCCATGACAATCGTTTTACAATTCGGCTGGAGATAAGTTTGTTGATAAAAGTACATTGCTACTTGGACTCAAAAAAATCTTCCTCCTCTAGACCCTCTAACAAGTTGTCTAGTTTACAATCCTGTTGAGAAAACTTAGCGGCTATTTTTACTTGGTCGTACACTAAGCTAATAGAAATTTCTTGTCCATCTGGTCCCCGAGGTCCGACCCGGGCCATATGATTCGGATCAAGTCTGGTACCACATTTTCACCATGGCCCAGGCCTCTCGTGCGCCTTCCCGACATGTTGATATCTTCCATAGCTCAAAATGGCGACGAGCTCCCTTGAATAAATTCACGAGCTCCTCCATACTTCCTGGAGGTGGATCAGATGGCCATAGAGCCTTAGCCATGTTCCTCAATGCTTTTCGAGCTCGCTCGTGCACTTTGCACTTTGGATAGCTCTTGTAGCAGGTCGCCTTGGAATCCAGACACTTCTCCCTCGGGACGTCCGGTTAGCACACCTACAGAAACAAACTTATAAAATTTTCAAACAGGAGACAGTGTGAAAGTCAGGTTAAAGAGCATACTGAATATGCCGCCTTTCAGCTTCCTGTTCTCCTTCAAAGCATCCGATAGTTGGGCTCTTAAATCCTTCAGTTCTTCGGCTTGCTTGATATTTGCATCCTGTAGTTTGTTCTTCTCATTAATGGTCCGTGTCAATACACGTTGACCAGCGGCTTCTTGCCCTTCGGCATGTTGTTTGTCCGCTTGAGCAGCCCTTAGCCTCTCCTCCAGTTGATCTGTTGACCCTACCAACGAAACGATGCATAGTTAAGCAACATCGTTGTAGGCACGGAATCTTATTTCCGGGCTATTATTGTACTTACCATCAGGTGCCTTCTTTGATTTCTTTAAATTTTCCAGTTCGGCAGTGGCAACAGTTAGCTTAGTTCGGCATTCTTCTAGCTCCTTGGATAATGTGTTATTTCTCTCCGTGAGTACCTGAGAATGTAACGACCCTTAAATCAGTTGGGCCAACTGCTTCAAGTCTCGGGGGCTACCGGTATATTCTTATTGAATTTGCACAAAAATTACTTACCCACATATCCTTTGAAAGCTGGTGAGTGACTCCAGCAAGTCCATCCTGGGCAGCTCGGATGTAAGCATCCGTTGAGATGAAAGCGTTGAATGCCTCTTTGGTGAAATTCAGGTCACGCATAGCCGTTCTCCGCCGCCGATGATTCATCGCACTCTCCACTTCGGAGTTCGTGACAGATACATTATACAAATCCTCTGGGAGATGACAATCCGGCATTGCTCCCGCATCCCCTCCAGTCCTTGTGGCAGGGTCCGGGGCCGGATTAGTCTGCGCATGGCCGGCTAGGTCTCCGGAAACAGTCCGGCGTACGCTCCTCCTGCGATATGGCACAATAGGAAACGTCACTGGCCGATCTATCCAATGAGTGCGTGTTAAAGAATTATACCTCTTTGACAAAGGAGAGGGCCCGACAGTATCGCCGTTTTCCTTTCTTTTCAAGGACGCGCCCTGTGCAAGTGTCGTCTTCCTAGAAGACGCCTTTGCCGCAGTACGATGGGATGAGTGTCACCCCTTGGGAGCACGATATAGTGCGGCAGGTGAGTCGCAAGGGGAAAACTCTCTTTGAGAGGGTGTCTCCTGGGTACTTACATGGGAGGAGGGGAGAAGGCCGGGGTAATCGGCTATAATGGCCACTTCCGTGCCAGCGTAGCTCGTCTGATGAAAGACTCCTTCCTTCAATTCTATAAATATATCCGGATCCTCTTCAAATCCGGGATCTAGGTCTCGATTATGGTTCTCCGGTTGTGGAGCGGGGTTGTAGATCCCTGCGACGACCTTTCTCCGTTCCTGTTAAGGGTAGCCGTATTAAAATTCAACCAAGCTTAGTTAGAGAAAAAGATTGAGTCAGGCCTATGATTGAAAACTTACCCAATCGATGGGGTTATACATGGAGAAACCTTCTCGGCATTTAAGGTGAGTGAAGTCTTCCTTCTCCCCTTTGTAAAGATCAGCCAACATGGCGCCCAAAGCGGCAAAATTGTCCGGACCCTTGCGCCCACAGCGCGATGCGTCATCCTCCCCGTTGTAATACCACATGGGAAGCCTTCTGAATTGAAGTGGCTGGATGCATCGTGTTATTGAAATCGCCATTACCTCAACTATGGACAGTCCGGAGTGGGCGAGTATTCTGATCTTGCTCGCTAGCATCTTAATCTCTGCACTATCTTCTTCTTCATAGCTTCGGGGACGCCAGCTGGCGCGCTTCTTTAAAGGAGCAGTGGAAAATTCGGGAAGACCTTGCCGGATTGGGTCCGGGAGAACAACGTCTTCGATGTAGAACCACTCTGAGGGCCACTCTTCGGATGCCTTCTTCGAAGTGCCGGACAGGTATCCTGTTCCGGCTATGTGCCATACTTCGGCGCCGCCCACGTCGAATATGGATCCCTCTTGGGAGTGGGGGACGAGGCAGAAATATTTCCTCCATAACTCTAAATGGGCCTCGCAGCGTAGGAATAGCTCGCAAAGAGCAACGAAGCCTGCAATGTGCAGGATGGAGCCCGACGTGAGATTGTGCAGTTGGAGGCCATAATACTCCAGAAGACCTCTGAGGAAGGGATGAATCGGGAATCCCACGCCTCTCAGTAGGAAAGAAACAAAGCACACCCGTTCCCCTTTAGTAGGATTGGGGAAGTTCTCCGTCAGGGTTTCCCCGTTGATGGAAGTTAATCCCCCCCGAACGGAGACTAGATCCGAGGGTGGGAGATATCCCTGTGTCTGAAGCTTGGTCAACTGGGCATGGGATATTGAGCAGCTCTCCCAATCGCCTTTTTGAGGACCGAGGGGGTGCGAGGAAGAACTGGGAGCGCCAACTATGTTTGGATGAAATCCTACGGCAAGCTCTAAGGATTTTCGCCTGGTGAGGAGTGGTATCTGAGATTCAATCTCTTTAAATAGATGCCTTCCCCATATGGACAAGGGGTTACTTGCAAAAATGCTTAGGCCCTTCATATTCGTTCGACACGTGGAGGCCGAGGCGACGACGGCACAGAAGCTGAAGAGTATGGTATTTAATATAAAAGCCGAGCTATACGAAGTACAATGGAAAACCCGCCTTGCAAAGCCGAAGACATGAAGCCGGATATAACGTCGTTATTGAAGGCAAGTTCGGGGGCTACTGAGAGACTCCTGGATTATGGGGTCCTCAAGGAGCCGGCCTATGTGATATGGACCGGGCTGATGGGCCGTGAAGATACAAGACAGAAGGCCTTCCCCCGTGTCCGGATGTGACTCTTCTTTGCGTGGATGACAAGCTTGGCGTCCGGATGTGTAGTTTCCTTCATCTGTAAACCGACTTTGTATGACCCTAGTCCCCTCCGGTGTCTATATAAACCGGAGGGTCTAGTCCGTAGAGGCAATCACAATCATACAGGCTAGACATCTAGGGTTTAGCAATCACGATCTCGAGGTAGATCAATTCTTGTAACCCCTATACTCATCAAAGTCAATCAAGCAGAAGGTAGGGTATTACCTTCATTAAGAGGACCCGAACCTGGGTAAACATCGTGTCCCCTGCCTCCTGTTACCTACGATCCTTAGACGCACAGTTCGGAACCCCCTACCCGAGATCTGCCGGTTTTGACACCGACAATGGGCGTTGGTGTTAAGCTCAGAGATGTTCTCTTATCTTTTCAATTTTGTCATGTCGGTCTTTACGTGACTTGTACTTTGTTCGTTATGATATAAATGAGACACGTATTACGATGCAAAAAAACTAGCAGCAACTCACTGATCTTAGAGTGGGCTGGTCTCCCTGTCTCCGTCATTGGTCTTAACTGTAACACAATAATTCTGGGATAAAACCCTTTTTTCTCGAATAAAAAAGAATACGTACATTCCCCCACCTTGAAGAAAGATGGGCATCCTTCTAAAAAAACATGGGCACTATTCTTGTGAGCATCGCCCAGCTGCTGCTGCCTGCTGGCTAGCATGTGTCTCGCGAACGGGCATTGTTGCGACCATCGACCAAAAGCGCAGCCTAGCCCGTGGACGCACTCGACCGGCCGCTACGTACTCGTACGATTGTGTTGGTTATACAGACAGATCAAAATGACCAACCACCGGGAAAAACTAACATAAAGGCTGATTAGATCGTTTTCCTCTCGTCCCTGTTTTCCTCTCGTCCCTGACGGCTGGAACCCTAGCCGCCGTCAGGGGAGGCCGATCTTCCAACGCCGCTCTCCGGCGGCTCCCTTCCGCCGGCGACCTCGGTCGTCGGTGGTGAGGCGGGCCGCCGGATCCACGCGTGTGGATCGTTTTTACTCTCGTAGTCTAGGTTTTTAGGTTGTTCATCGTCTTTGCTTCGGCGGCGACGATGACAACGCTGAATAAAGATTCTTTGGATTCTTTCCTGACGAGGCCATCGGTCCTATGGTTGGGGATGGATATGGAAACCAGTCTATTCAAGCAAGGATGGCGTGGCGGCGGCGGCATCCTCGTGGTGGACCTGTGTCCTCGGGCTCCGCCGTTGCGACGACGTTTGCTCCAGCGTCGGCGCGGAGCTTGGGAGGTAGTCCAGGAGCGGATGCAGATTGTGGTCTGCATCGACGACATGTGGAAGACGGAGCATGTTCTGGGCTCGTGGTTCATGGATGGCAGATATGGTTTCCTCTTTCGGCGTTTTAGTCGTGGTGGAGTGCTAGATCTGGAGTTCGATGGCATGTCCGGGGTGTTGCCCCGGTCTGATTCGTTCAATGGTAAGGGCTTCACTTTTGGTGAGCCACCTTGGAGGTTCGCAAAGCTGCATATCAGCGATGGAGCCGCGTCGAGCTCGGGTGAGAAGCTGATTCGTCATTCTTTTCTTCGGTGGCTACTGTGGTGGTGCCGGAGGCAGGTGACGGGCGTTGGTGTCAAACTCAGAGATGTTCTGATATCTTTTTAGTTTTGTCATGTCGATCTTTACGTGACTTGTACTTTGTTCTTTATGATATGAATGACACACGTATTACCATGAAAAAAATGACCAAGCACCGTACACAAGGAGGACAGCGCCGTTGGCGTCTTGCGGGCGCGCGTACGGAGCCGAAAAGGCGAAAACAGACCGCCTTTTCTAGGCCTGTAGCTGTGGTGGTTCGGCCAATGACACACCGGGAGGCGCTTGCGTCCGTGCCACGCCCGGCCGTCGAGCGTGCGCGGGAGGAAGACACGCCGGGCGTTCTCGTCTGGCGCGGAGCGGAGCACTCGCCAAAAGGGCGGCACACGCACACGTTGCCATGCACGTACGCCCGGGCCCTGTTACCACTAACGTCGTCGTGTGCTCAGCGGCGGCGTCGATGCACACGCGCGCCCCCTGTCAACTTGCAACACAAAAGGAGAGTACGAGACACACACAAGGAACGCAGAGACGACAACGGACAATTTGCGAGGTCGTTTTGCTGAAAAACCCTGGTGCAATCTATACTGAAGATTCCATTTATACGCAACTTAAAGTTGAAATCAATGCTAAACTTGCTGCGATAGTAGGTGGTAGTATATTTGGAACTGTGATTTGTTCGACGCGTATATTTAGAATCATTCGAATTTTTAATAGTATATAGATGGAGGGCGATATCTTCCCGCGGGCCTCGGCGAAGATCAACACGAAACGTGTTCTGATGTACTGAAGTTGTGGTAATGCAACTAGAAAAATTATAGGTTTCTTTTAACCAATATACCGTGGACTCTGTGGGTAATGACCTACCTAAAAATTGTAATATGTCTAACTTGTCATTTGATGTAAAACATGACACTATGCCAGATATGTTAGTTAGTAACTCAGTATAGCTACATCTTGGCTATTTGTATGATCGAATAATGCTCAAATAGGTTGCTATGCATAAATTATAGCAACAAAGCATTTGGACTAGCGGTAAGGTTTGCGACCTATCGTGTGGACGTCACGGGGTCGATTCAACATTTTTGAACTACTGGTTTTTGCGTTATTCAAGCTCTGTAAAAAAAAATTGGTCATGGTGCGGTGTCATTGAGTCGAGATTGCGACCTCCAGATGGTTACTAGCTTCATGCCCACTAGAACAATAAGCATTTGCTGTATAAATGGGTTACATGTAATATATTTCGACGTCAATTACTTTTTAATTCAAAATTCCTTTGAAATATCCGGCCGATAAAAATCAAGAATTCCCGAGATTTTTAGGAAACCAGATTTTGTGGCCCCTTTGGGGAAAACTAGAATCGAAATAAAAAAACTTGTTTTGTGGGTCCCATTTTTTATTCAATGTGTACCACTTATTCCTCACATGGTCCAAACGCCAGTTATTCATTGCATATCTTGCTTAACTGTTTGATGATTTACCATTTTTATGTGTTCAGCTCTATACAATAAGTATTGCAATCTTCCAGACATGTTTGATGCTCAGAACTGTGGTTTCAACATATTATTTGGTGACACTACGCACACTTTTGAATTCACTATTTCGTTCCTTATACCTGATAGTTGATACTATTACATTCTTGAATCATCTAACATATTATTTATTTTATTCAAACACTCTAAAGCACTTTAAGAAACTATAGATAAATAACATAAAAGTAAACACACTAATCGATGTATGTTAATTGTTGAGTAGTGCCATTATTTTATTTCTATTAGATTTATAGTTAATTTTATCTTAGCAAAATAGTATCTCAGACAATACTTAAAAGTATAAAAAACAACGAAGTGTAGTTATCCCTTTCGTCAAGATAAATGTATTTTCAATTATTAGTACTAGAATTGAATGGTATATGTATGTATGTATGTATGTATCTTAACATACATGCATAGGTATGTCATTCGACAAGTTAGAATTAAAAATATTATTTGAAATGTGCAAAACACACATATAAAAAATACGGTAGTGCTAAGTAAAAAAGTTTAGTATAATTAAGATAGATCAATTCACACATGAGGTATGATATAAACATTCATTACCTTTTTCTGGTCGGTTTTTAGAATTCTTTTAGCACCTCGCATTCTCCATTAAAACAATCAAATTGCTAGAAGATATAACTAATAATTTAGCCGTCACAATGAAACTGAATAGTAATGGAATGCAGTTCGTTGTCAAGATATGAAGGAAAAATAATACAAATCCAGTGTTACAAGCAATGCGATTCATAATTAATTAAATAAACAACATACTGTAACTTATTAAGCTGCTTCATCATATCTTTTCTCAGCAATTCAACAATGGTGCTCTTTCGCGACAACGCCGTCCGTTGGTACATACATTTCTCGGCGGCTTTAGAGCTTCAGGCATGCTCATCTGACGCTTTATCGCTGCCACCGTCTTGTACATGTTGAACGAAGTGTAGAAAATATCATATTTGACAGAAGTAATTAATTATTTTTTGCATCAAATAAATTACTTAGATAAACGAATGTCTTAATGAACCATAATACTAGCAATCGTTATGCAATAATTACTTAGTTTTTTCTCCTATGATACGACAATGTCGTTATGTTATAATCTTCCACCCAAACAGTCGCATTTTCATTCTTCGCCAGTTTTCCTGCATGCTTTCCAACCCCATGAGCCATGTTTATGCACATGAATTTTTTTTCCGTCTTTCGCCACATGATACTGAGACAGAGAGCGCGGTATACATGACATACAGTTAACGGTTTGGCTGAAACTCAGCTAGCTGAGTTTTTGTTTTGGTCTCATTCACTTCTTTTTTTTTGAGGGAGCTCACGATTCGCGTTTCCTTTGAGCCGACCAGCGTCGCAGCGCTGTGGTGGCGGCCCGTTTTACTGCTTTTGCTCCCGGCCATCTAGGTTTGTTTTTCTCGCGGCCCGTCGCAGCGGTGAGGTGGTGTCCTCTTTTTGCTTGACAAGAAGACAAAACTAACCCCTAAAAAAAGAACACTATAGCAGCCCCAAGTAACGTGCGGTCGACCCATTTTCTTGCAGCATGCTTTTGTTGCGTGTAAAACTTTCTTATATCTATATAATTTTTTCTGTGTCTATGGTTGTCGAAAGTGCTAAAAATGTTTCTTTTTTCTGGATTTTTCAGTTAATGGGGATGTTTTTTTCTTTTCTTTTTAGTTTTGTAGGGTCATTTTAATCTTAAATTTTAGTTTTGTCAGTGTTTATTTTTCAGATATACAGGTTCATAATAAGATGGGGGTGGATTTTGGTCTCTAAATAGTGTCTGCGAGGGGCCAAAAAATATTAGTTTTCTCCCGCGGAGGAACTTTTTTATGCATACATTTTTTTCCCCATTTGTTTATAGATTAAAATGATAATTAATTACTTATTTTGAAAAAATATCAACGTGCCACGTCACATTTTGTCGTTTATCCGGAGCCCCACACATTTTTTCCCTTTTTTATCTTGTTTTTTTTTTCAAAGTGGGCACACTATAATTTCTGAGGCCAAATCAGAACTACAATTTCATTTTCTATACTAACAAAAGAGGTCGCAAATTTTCATGTGTTTTCTTTGGGGGATTAGTCGCAACTGGAGCTGCAGCATAATTTAGTTATTTTGAAAACACGGACACTATGCACAAAGATGTCGACGATCTCCATGCCCGGCTTCGGCAATATTGGCGGCAGCTGCAGCTCTGGCTCCTCCGGCTGCTCCGCTTCGGCCTCCTCCGCCTCTGTCTTTGCGTCGAGTTCGGCGAAGAGCGCGTCGGATGTCGCCTGCTCCTGTCGGAGAAACGCCTGGTTTGCCTCCACACATGCCAAATCTTGGATGGACTCCAGGATGGCCTGCTGCTCCGCCATCTCATCGGACTAGGCGACGGTGGACTCTGCCTCCGCGTGCTCCATGTTGAAGCCCGACAGCTACTACTCCGGCTACTCCGCCTTCTCCACCTCCTCCACCTTCATAGGAGCCACCTCCACCTCCTCCTCTTCCCCCGACTGCTCTTAACTCCCCCTCCGGCTCTAATGCTTGTAATCTGCATTGGTATTTCCCCGAAGCGGAGGGGATTATGCAGCACAGCAGAGGTAAGTATTTCCCTCAGTTATGAAACCAAGGTTATCAATCCAGTAGGAGAACCAAGCAACAATATTTAAACAACACCTGCATACAAACAACAAATACTTGAAACCCAATGCGTGAAGGGGTTGTCAATCCCTCAACGGTATTGAGATAGATTAAATTGTATGAGATTTGATAAATAGATCTAACTAAAACAAAAAATAAAATAAATAAAAGAAAATTGCAGCAGGGTATTTTTGGTTTTAATATATGATAGAAATAGACCCGGGGTATAGTTTCCAGTTGAGGCTTCTCTTGAGCAAATAGCATACGGTGGGTAAACAAATTACTGTTGGGCAATTGACAGAAAAGCAAATAATTATGACGACATCCAAGACAATGATCATGTATACACATCGACCGCTATCCAACATGCATATAGTGTATGAAGTTCATGGAAAAATGGAGTAATGCATTAGGCAAGATGACATGATGTAGATAAGATAAACTCATGTATGAATAAACCCCTGATGTCGCTTGAACTACGTCGGTATTTCCCCAAAGAGGAAGGGGTGATGCAGCACAACTATGGTAGGTATATCCCTTAGTTATGAAACCAAGGTTATTGAACCACCAGGAGAACCAAGCAACACTATGTAAACGATACCTGCACACAAAGAACAAATACTTGCAACCCGACGTGAAAATGGGGTTGTCAATCCCTCTCGGGTAACGGTGCCAAAAATTGTCAAGTTGACGGGATAAAAAGTTGTGGTAGATTGATAGATGCAAATAACGGCAAATAAAACTCAGCGAGGTATTTTTAGGTTTTGATAATATAGATCTGAAAATAAAAGGTGCAAATAAAAAAAGGCAAATAGCAATATAGATCCGCAAATATATGATGGGAAAATAGACCCGGGGCCGTAGATTTCACTAGTGGCTTCTCTGAAGAAATAGCACACGGTGGGTAAACAAATTACTGTTGGACAATTGATAGAACATCGAATAATTATGACGATATCCACGCAATAATCATTATATAGGCATCACGTCCAAGATTAGTAGACCGACTCCTGCCTGCATCTACTACTATTACTCTACACATCGACCGCTATCCAGCATGCATCTAGTGTATTAAGTTCATGGAAAAATGGAATAATGCAATAAGAACGATGACATGATGTAGACGAGATCTATTCATGTAGGAATAGCGCCCCATCTTGTTATCCTTAATAGCAACAATACATGCGTGTCTTGCTGCCCCTTCTGTCACTGGGAAAGAACACCGCACAATCGAATCCATCACAAAGCACCTCTTCCCATGCCAAGAAAAATCGATCTAGTCGGCCTAACTAAACCAAAGATTCAAAGAAGAAATACAAGGCTATAAGTAATCATGCATATAAGAGATCAAAAACTCAAATAACTATCATGGATATATAGATCTGATCATAAACTCAAGGTTCATCGGATCCCAACAAACACACCGCAAAAAGAGTTACAACAAATAGATCTCCAAGAGACCATTGTATTGAGAATCAAAAAGAGAGAATAAGCAATCTAGCTACTGACTACAGATCCGAAGGTCTTTGATGAACTACTCACACATCATCGGAGAGGCACCAATGAGGATGATGAACCCCTCCGTGATGGTGTCTAGATTGGATCTCGTGGTTCTGGAACCTAGGTGGGCATAACCCACCAGGGCGTGCCTGGGCTCCTGGGCGCTCCCTGGGGGGTTGTGCTCCCCTCGGGCCTCCCCGCTAGTACTTCTTTGGCCCATCTTGTGTCTTTTGGTCCAAAAAATATCTCGAAAAAGTTTCACTGCGTTTGGACTCCATTTGGTATTGATATTCTGCGAAGTAAAAAACAAGCAAAAAACAACAAATGGCACTGGGCACCATATCAATAGGTTACTCCCAAAAAATGATATAAAGTTGCTATAAAATGATTGTAAAACATCCAAGAGTGATAATATAACTGCATGGAACAATAAAAAATTATAGATACGTTGGAGATGTATCAGCGTCCCCAAGCTTAATTGCTGCTCGTCCTCGAGTAGGTAAATGATAAAAACAAAATTTTTGATGTGGAATGCTGCCTAACATGTTCATCACATATTGTTTTCTTTTGTAGCATGGTCATTTAGACTTTTATATGGTTCAAAGCAATAGTCTAGTTTCGACATGAAGATTTAAATACTCAAGCATACCAACAATCCACCATGTCTTTCAAAATATCAACACTAAAGCAAGTTATCCCTAGCCCATCATGCTCAATCATTGATCCATTCATGAAATACACACGCATATTAGCTACATCAAATGCTCAAGTACGATCATAGTGCCCCTTAGTTGGTGCTTATAAGAGAAGATCGAGACTCAAATGAAAATAAAAATTGCATAAAGTAAATAGATAGGCCCTTCGCAGAGGGAAGTAGAGATTTATAGAAGTGCGAGAGCTCAAAGCTTAAATTGCGAGATATTTTTTTGAGAGGCATACGCTTTCCATGCTAGATATATCATAGGCGGTTCCCAAACAGAAAATAAAGTTTATTCCCTTTTCCACCATTCTTTCACAATCCATGGCTAGCCGTATCTACGGGTGCCTTCCATACCAACACTTTCCAAGGAATTTATTATTTGATAACATAAAGTAAATTTCCTTTTCATTTCGGGACTGGGCATCCCTATTAGCGTTGTACTCTCGTGCAATGACAAGTGAATAAACACTCATCTTGAGAATAACACATCTATCATGGAAATTATTAGTCCACCCCCTGCCGCTTCATGAGCGGTACGAGCACAGAAATAGGAAATTTATTTTGAAAATTAGAGATGGCACATACAAATTTCCTCAGAATGGCACGAAAATACAACATATAGGTAGGTATGGTGGACTCATATGCAAAACTGGGTTTAAGGATTTTGGATGCACAAGTAGTATTTCTGATTAGTACAAGTGGAGGCTAGCAAAAAGATTGGGAAGCAACCAACCAAGAAACGAAAAATCACATAAGCGAGCATTAAGCATAACTAACACCGAATAATGCACCACAAGTATGATGTAATTTAATTGCATAACTATTGACTTTCGTGCTTGCATAGGGAATCACAAACCTTAACACCAATATTCTTACTAAAGCATAATTACTCACCAACATGACTCATATATCACTATCATCATATCTCAAAACTATTACAAAGAATCAAGTTTAATTTGTCCAATGATCTTCATGAAAGTTTTTATTATATCCCTCTTGAATATCTATCACTTTGGGACTAGTTTCATATATTGCAATTGCTTTTGAGAAGCTCAAACAAATCTAAGTGAAGAACATGAGCATAAAAGTTTTCGTCTCTCAAAATAATATAAGTGAAGCATGAGAGAATTTCTTTAAAAATTTACTAACTCGCAAATGAATCTAAGTGAAGCATGAGAGTATTTCTTCAAAAATATTAAAGCACACCGTGCTAAAAAAGATATAAGTGAAGCACTAGAGCAATTCCATAGCTCAAAAAATATAATTGAAGCATAGAGCAATTCTAATAAATCATTGCATAATTTTGGCTCTCTCAAATAGGTGTGTCCAGCAAGGATACTTGTGACAAACTAAAAAGCAACACAAGCAAAGAATCATATAATACAAGACGCTCCAAGCAAAACTCATGATATGTGATGAATAAAAATATAGCTCCAAGTAAAATACCGATGGTCGTTAGAAGAAAGAGGGGATGCCACTCGGGGCATCCCCAAGCTTAGTTGCTTGTTTCCCCTTGAATATTATCTCGGGGTGCCATGCGGCATCCCCAAGCTTAGGCTCTTGCTACTCCTTATTCCTTCATCCATCATGATCTCACCCAAAACTTGAAAACCCCAATCACACAAAACTTAACAAACCTTCGTGAGATCCGTTAGTATAAGAAAGCCAATCACTACTCTAAGTACTGTTGCAAACCCATTCATATTTTATTTTTACATTACTGTATTCTAACTTTACCATGGGTTATACCACCAGATACAATCCATAGATTCATCAAAATAAGCACACAATGCAATGAAAACAGAAACTGTCAAAAACAGAAAAGTCTGTAGTAATCAGGGACCTTCATATACTTCTGTAACTCCAAATTTTTCGAAAAATTAGGAAAACGTGGGAAATTTGTATATCAATCATGTGAAAAAAATTTCAGAGCACGTTCGTGTGATTTTTTAAAATTCTTCTAATGAGCGCAAAAGTTTCTGTTTTTCAACAAGATCAAATCAACTATCACCCAACATGATCCCAAAGGTTTAGCTTGGCACAAAAACTTGTTAAAACATATAAACACAATCAAAATAGAGGCATAATTGTGCAACACTCAAGAACAGAAAGAAAAAGTAAAAAAATATTTTATTCATTGGGTTGCCTCCCAACAAGCGCTATCGTTTTATGCCTTTTAGCTAGGCATTGAGATTTCAATGATGCTAAAATGAAAGATAATAATTGAAACACAAAGAGAGCATCATAAAACATGTGACAGACATATTTAAGTCTAGCATACCTATGCCTAGGCATTTTATAAGCAAACAAGTTATCAAGGCACACAAAAACTAGCATATGAAACGAAGAAGAAAGAAGCAATAGCAATCTCAACATAACGAGAGGTAATTTAGTAACATGAAAATTTTGACAACAATATTTTCCTCTCTCATAATTATTATATCTGGGATCATATTCAAATTCGACAATATATCTATCACATAACATATTTTCTACATGATCCACATGCATGCAAAGTTGACACTGTTCTAATATAGTGGGATTATCATCAAATAAAGTCATGACCTCTCCAAGCCCACTTTTATCCAAAATTTCATAAGATTGATCATTCTTGAAATAGTGGGAATATTACTACCTAGAGTTGACACTCTTCCAAACCCACTTTCAATATTATGACAAACATATTCATCATGAGTCTTAAATAAAATTTCAAGATTATAAGAAGAATCACCCCAATCATGATCCTTGCAATAAGTAGTAGACATAGCAAAATTAGCATCCCCAAGCTAGTTATTTTGCATATTATTAGCACAATTGACATTAATAGAGTTTATAATAACACCATTACAACCATGATTTTCATGCAAGGAGCTATCGTGAGTCACTTCATAAATTTCTTCTTTTAGCACTTAATCACAATTTTCAGATTCACGAATTTCAAGCAGAACTTCGTAAAGACAATCTAGTGCGCTCAACTCACTAGCAATTGGTTCATCATAATTGGATCTTTTAAAAAGATTAGCAAGTGGATGAGGATCCACAAGCTTTTTGTTTTCTGATTTTTCAATAAACACACAAATATGCTAAACAATCAAGCGAACAAACCAAGCAAGACATAAGGGCAAACGAAAAAGGCAAACGGGGAGAAGGCAAATAAAAATGCAAATTTTTGTGAAGTGGCGGGGATGAAAACGAGAGGCAAATGGCAAATAATGTAAATTGCAAGGAGATGAGATTTGTGATTAGGAACTTAATATATGTTGATGATGTCTCCCTGGCAACGGCGCCAGAAGTTCCTTTCGATGTCGCTTGAACTACGTCGGTATTTCCCCAAAGAGGAAGGGATGATGCAACACAGCTACGGTAGGTATTTCCCTCAGTTATGAAACCAAGGTTATCGAACCAGTAGGAGAACGAAGCAACACTATGTAAACTGTACCTGCACACAAAGAAAAAATACTTGCAACTCGACGTGAAAAAGGGGTTGTCAATCCTTTTCGGGTAATGGTGCCAAAAATTATCAAGTTGACGGGATAAAAAAGTTGTGGTAGATTGATAGATGCAAATAACGGCAAATAAAACTCAGTGAGGTATTTTTGGGTTTTTGATAATATAGATCTGAAAATTAAAGATGCAAATAAATAAAAAGGCAAATAGCAATATAGATTCGCAAATATATGATGGGAAAATAGACCCGGGGGTCGTACATTTCACTAGTGGCTTCTCTCAAATAGCACACGGTGGGTAAACAAATTACTGTTGGGCAATTGATAGAACATCGAATAATTATGACGATATCCAGGCAATGATCATTATATAGGCATCACGTCCAAGATGAGTAGACCGGCTCTTACCTGCATCTACTACTATTACTCCACACATCGACAGCTATCCAGCATGCATCTAGTGTATTAATTTCATGAAAAACGTAGTAATGCAATAAGAATGATGATATGATGTAGATGAGATCTATTCATGTAGGAATAGCCCCCATCTTGTTATCCTTAATAGCAATGACACGTGGTGTCTTTCTGCCCCTTCTTTCACTGGGAAAGAACATCGCACGGTCGAACCCATCACAAAGCACCTCTTCCCGTGGCAAGAAAAATCGATCTAGTCGGCCTAACTAAACCAAAGATTCGAAGAAGAAATACGATGCTACAAGTAATCATGCATATAAGAGATAAAAGAACTCAAATAACTTTCATAGATATATAGATCTGTTCATAAACTCAAAGTTCATTTGATCCCAACAAACACACCGCAAAAAGAGTTACATCAAATAGATCTCCAAGAGACCATTGTATTGAGAATCAAAAAGAGAGAAGAAGCCGTCTAGCTACTGACTACGGACCCATAGGTCTTTGATGAACTACTCACGCATTTAATGAGAGGCACCAATGAGGATGATGAACCCCTCTGTGATGGTGTCTAGATTGGATCTCGTGGTTCTGGAACTTGCGGCAGATGGAATTGTGTTTCATCGACTCCCCTAGGGTTTTTGGAATATTGGGGGTATTTATAGAGCGAAGAGGCGGTGCAGGAGGCCACCGAGGTGGGCACAACCCACCAGGGCATGCCTGGGCTCCTGGGTGCACCCTGGGGGGTTGTGCTCCCCTCGGTCCTCCCCTCTGGTACTTCTTTGGCCCATCTTGTGTCTTCTGGTCCAAAAAAAATCTCCAAAAAGTTTCGCTGCGTTTGGACTCCGATTGGTACTGATATTCTTTGAAGTAAAAAACAAGCAAAAAACAACAACTAGCACTGGGCACTATGTCAATAGGTTAGTCCCAAAAAATGATATAAAGTTTCTATAAAATGATTGTAAAACATCCAAGAATGATAATATAACAACATGGAACAATTAAAAATTATAGATACGTTGGAGACGTATCTACCCCATCTTGTTACCCTTAATAGCAACAATACATGCGTGTCATGTCTCTTTCTTTCACTGAGATTGAGCAGCGCAAGATCGAACCCATCGCAAAGCACCTCTTCCCATGGCAAGATAAGTTAATCCAGTTGGCCAAACCAAACCAATAAATCGGAGAAGAAATACGAAGTTGTAACAATCATGCATAAAAGAGTTCAGAGAAGACTCAAATAATATTCATGGATAGATCTGGTCATAAACTCACAATTCATCATATCCCAACAAACACATCGCAAAAAGAGTGACATCAAATAGATCTCCAAGAACATCAAGGAGAACATTGTATTGAAGATCAAAAAGAGAGAAGAAGTCATCTAGCTACTAACTACGGACCCGTAGGTCTGTGGTAAACTACTCACGCATCATCGGAGGGGTAGCAAGGATGATGAAGAAACCCCTCCGAAAAAGGCCTCTAGATTGGTTCTCGTGGTTCTGAAACTTGCGGCGGCGGAAAAAGTATTTCGTCGACTCCCCTAGGGTTTTCAGTATTTTAGAGTATTTATAGAGGGGGAGGTAGGTCAAGAAGCTTCTTGTGGGCCCCACTACCCATCAGGGCGCGCTAGATGCCCCTGGCCCGCCCTCGTGTTTAATGGGCCCCACAGGCCTCCTCCCATCTGCTTCAGAAGCTTCCAGGGTCTCTTATCAGGTGGAAAAATCACCAAAAAGTTTTGTGGCAATTGGACTTCGTGATATTGATATTCTGTAAAGTAAAAAAACAAGCAAAAAACAGCAACTGGCACTAGGCACTAGGTTAATAGGTTAGTCCCAAAATGATATGAAGTTGCTATTAAATGAATATAAAACATCCAAGAATGATATTTTAATAGCATGAACAATAAAAAATTACAGATGCGTTCAAGACGTATCGGGCTCTGGCGACTTCGGAGGCAGCCCAACAGCGATTCGGGTGGAGCACGCGGCTTGATTCGCCCGGATCTCCTGCTAGATCTTGTAGCGGCGCTTGAGGGAGTCCTGGAATAAGGGGTCCTCGAGCGTCCGACCTGTTGGACATGGGCCGGACTGATGGGCTATGAAGATGCAAGACCGAAGACTCTCTCCTGTGTCCGGATGGGACTCTCCTTGGCATGGAAGGCAAGCTTGGCAACCAAATATGAAGATTCCTTTCTCTGAAACCGTCTTTGTACAACCCTAGCCCCCTCCGGTGTCTATATAAACCGGAGGGCTTAGTCCGGAAAGAGATACAGTCATACAGGCTAGACTTCTAGGGTTTTAGCCATTACGATCTCACGGTAGATCAACTCTTGTAATACTTATATTCATCAAGATCAATTAAGCAGGAAGTAGGGTATTACCTCCATAGAGAGGGCCCGAACCTGGGTAAACATCGTGTCCCCTGTCTCCTGTTACCATCGACCTTAGATGCACAGTTCGGGACCCCCTACCCGAGATCCGCCGGTTTTGACACCGACATTGGTGCTTTCATTGAGAGTTCCACTGTGCCGTTCTCAAAAGGTTTGATGGCTCCTTGAATCATCAACAACTATGCCGTCCAGGGGGAAACCTTCCTCCCCGGACAGATCTTTGTGTTCGGCGGCTTTGCACCGCGGGCCAACTCGCTTGGCCATCTGGAGCAGATCGACAGCTACGCCCCTAGCCATCAGGTCAGTTTTGGGAGCTTGAACTACGTCGCGGATAACCGCGGAGACTTGATCTTCGACGGATGCGAAACCACGGCACTCGCTCCCCGTTGCGACGATGAAAATGACTTAAATCTGTCATCAGGCCATGCCCAGGAAATTGCACCTATAACCGCTCTAGCCTTAGATCCGGAGCAGATCGCGCCATCCGAGGACGGGAAGCTCAACCCCGCCACGGAAGCCGTAGATTCCATGGCATTGGAGCCACACACAGACCTAACCTCGGGTGATATCTGTGTCTCCGGAACCTCGGACTCGTTTCCGGCTATAAGTTCCGAACCATGTGCGTCCGCGTACGTTGAGCAGGATCAGTCATCGATCGCCGAATTCAGCGCCGCAGACATCTTCCGGCACTCGCCTTTAGGCGATGTGTTAAACTCATTAAAAAAACTATCCTTAGCAGAGGGCTCACAGCCGAATTACATCCGGTTCGAACTGGAGGCTGATGACGGGGAATTTCGCTTCGCACCTGCCACCCACTACATAGCCACTGTCGAGGACTTAACCGACACGCTTGATTACGGCTCCGAAGACATCGACGGTATGGACGACGATGCAGAAGAGGAGCACGGCCAAAACCCGCCGTTCACCGGATGCTCGACGGCCACGTCTTCGTATGGCGTATGCATGGTTGATACACCTAAAGAGAATAACGGCGAGGGCAAGGAAAATCCAGTTGAGGATGAGCCTCCTAAGACACAACCAAAGCGTCGGCGTCAGCGGCGCCGCTCTAAATCCCGCCGCAGCAAGGACAACAACACCGGCACAGGAGACGATAACACTCCGGACGGTGCCGAAGACAGAGAAGATCCTGATGAACAAACGGCCGAACCGGACGATCGGGAAGATGGGCAAGTTAACCCTGATGAACATGCCATAAACAACGACTCGGAGGGCATCACTTATCTTCCACCCTCCGAGGATGAGGTGAGCCTTGGCAATGAGGATTTTATCATGCGTGAGGAACCTCTTGAGCAGGAGCGCTTTAAGCGCCAGCTAATAGCCACTGCAAGGAGCCTGAAAAATAAGCAGCAGCAGCTTCAAGCTGATCAAGATCTGCTCAGCGATAGATGGACTGATGTCCTGGCCACCGAAGAATACGACCTTAAGCACCCAGCCAAAAGTTACCGGAAGCGCAAATTGCTACCTAGTTCGATGAAGAGGTGCTGGAGCCCGTACCATCATCGCGCAATGCGGCTGACCGACCACCACGCGGTCGAGATAAAGCGGCAACTCAAGCTGAAGACCAGACCGCCACACCTCGCCGTAAAGGCAGGGATAAAACAGCTCGGGGTTATACATATGACCTTCGGCAGGACCTGGACAGTAGAGCAGGACATACCAGATCGATCTACGGATCGTGAGGACGTGCCCCGACACGTGACGACGGCTATCTATTCGGACGTGACAAGCCTAGTGACGCCCAGGCCGAAAACCGCAGACGGACTCCATCGGAGCTACGTCACGATGTGGCACGATATAGAGGCGCCGCACAGCCTCTTTGCTTCACTAACAAAGTAATGGATCATGAATTCCCAGAAGGGTTTAAACCCGTAAATAGCGAATCATACGATGGAACAACTGATCCCGTGGTTTGGATCGAGGATTTTATTCTCCACATCCATATGGCCCGCGGAGATGACCTTCACGCCATCAAATACCTCCCACTCAAACTCAAAGGGCCAGCTCGGCACTGGTTAAATAGTCTGCAAGAAAATTCTATTGGCAGCTGGGAGGACTAGGAAGAAGCCTTCCTTGACAACTTCCAAGGTACATATGTCCGACCACCAGATGTCGATGACTTAAGTCACATAGTTCAACAGCTTGGAGAGTCAGCCGGGAAATTCTGGACTAGGTTCCTAACTAAAAAGAACCAGATCGTCGACTGTCCGGATGCCGAAGCCCTAGCAGCCTTTAAACATAGCATCCGCGACGAATGGCTCGCCCGCGGCCTTAGCCAGGAAAAGCCGAAGTCCATGGCAGCACTCACGGCACTCATGACCCGCTTTTGTGAGGGTGAGGATAGTTGGCTGGCCCATAGCAAAAACACAGCAAGTGAAATGGGCACCTCCGAGGTCAAAAATAGGAACGGCAAGCTCCGACGCAGCAAACACAAACGCCGAAGCAATGGTGACAACGCCGATGACACAACAATCAACGCCGGATTCAGTGGCTCCAAGTCCGGTCAACGGAAGAAGCCATACAAAAGAAACAACTCGGGGCAATCTAGCTTGGACCGCATACTCGATCGTCCGTGCCAGATCCATGGCACCCCAGACAAACCAGCCAATCATACCAACAGAGATTGTTGGGTTTTCAAACAGGCTGGCAAGTTAAATGCCAAGAACAAGGAAAAGGGATCGCAAAGCAAGGACGATGACAAGGAGCCCCGGTAACCGAACACATGGGGACAGAAGAGTTTCCCCCTCAGGTCAAAACGGTGAACATGATATATGCTACACACATCCCCAAGAGGGAGCGCAAGCGCGTGCTCAGGGACGTCTATGCGATAGAGCCAGTCGCCCAAAAATTCAATCCATGGTCGTCATGCCCGATCACTTTTGATCGTCGGGATCATCCGACCAGTATCCGTCTTGGCGGCTCAGACGCACTGGTCCTCGACACAATCATTGATGGATTCCACCTGACGCGAGTCCTCATGGATGGTGGCACAGCCTCAATCTGCTCTATCAGGATAAAGTGCGCAAAAAGGGCATTCAACTATCACAGATCACGCCCACAAAGACCACCTTTAAAGGTGTCATACCAGGTGTAGAGGCCCGCTGCACGGGCTGAATCACACCAGAGGTTGTCTTTGGATCTCCGGACAATTTCTGAAGTGAACAGTTAATCTTTGATATCGTCCCCTTTCGCAGCGGCTATCATGCACTGCTTGGACGAACCGCATTCGCTCGATTCAACGGGGTGCCACATTATGCTTATCTCAAGCTCAAGATGCCCGGACCACGCGGCGTCATAACAGTTAATGGAAACACGAAACGCTCCCTCCGCACCGAGGAGCACACCGCTGCCTTAGCAGCAGAAGTACAAAGAGGCCTTCTTAAGCAGAACCTCAATTAAGCGGCCGAACTCCCGGACACTGTCAAGAGAGTCCGAGCTATTCTGCAGCAGGACAGCTCGGCTCGTCAAGAGCTCGATTAGCATTTTGGCCTCCGTCCCAGTCCCGATCAAGTGGCGGCATTCGCACCGCGCGTACATAACTACGCACTCAAAATACCATGGGCATAGATGGAGGCATACCTACCTTGTGATCCACAATACGGCTCGATCGCACCCGGACACATACACTTTCACTATTTCCTTTTTCTCCTTTTCAGGTTTCTTTTCCATAGGCCCTCCCTGACGGCCTGACCATTGGTCCTGTCAAAGGATAAATACACCAAGATGGCAAGAAGCACAGACGTACAGGGGAACTTCTAGGTGGTTTATTTAACGATCACTCTACCTGTTTCAGGACCCACACGCAACAATCCCTTGGTTGTGGCATGTTAAATAGCATGTTGCTTATCGCACTATTTGTATCAACGCGCCTTGACGTATTAATCAAATTATAATGGAAACAGTTTGCGGCCCAAATTTTAGGGCCCCAGCTTATTACCTTTGCTCCCTTTCTGTCTTCCTTTTTCTGTTGATAATCTTATCAGATAGCACCCGTACACTTTGGTACGTTTCACATTTGCCAGGGGCTTCATAGCGCCCCACACTACGACAACAAAGTCCGAACACTTTTTACAGTATAGTTCGGCACCCCGAATTTAGCACTATATGCATTGTCCGAATCATGTCTTTGGTCAATAGTTGGGTTGCCTGGTTCCTGTGCTTGCTACCTTACGTTCCGCTATATCGGCTAAGGTAGTAAAGGGAGAACTACTGCGATTGTGCCCTGGTTTACCCAAAGGAGCACCTCAGTAGAGAAAGCCGAAAACTGACTGTCATGATGCGGCGAGAGCCGGTCAGCTCTTCGGAGGTCTCAAATCGTTAGACATTTTTTCCGCATTATGCGAGGGATTGGTACTTACCCGATCAGGTGCTTTAAGCATCCTAGTTCAGAAACTAGGGGCTGCGCCTACAATTGTTATTGTCAAACTCCTATGGCTAAGTGAGGGTGTTCAACCCGAATAGTCTGATTGCCTGGTTCGTTGCGCTAAACATCTCCTTCAAGGACCAAACAATTGGATCAAGGGTGTTTAGATTACATCCTGAGCACCCCCGTACTACCTACGTGGGGGCAGAAGCCGATGACTGGCCAACTCTCAGATTTCATATAATACAGCCGCACAGGAGGTGAAATTTTTTCTACAACAAATATTATTACATAACAACTTTGTTTTATCATACAAGGCAGAGACAACATGAATGTATTCATTCAAAGATAATGTCTTGCGCACATTGCATCGCCACAATGCGAGACCCCTCCAGGATGCCTTCAAAATACCGCTCGGGCGTGCGGTACTCCTTGCCCTCAGGCGGCCCCTCGGTCACAAGCTTGACGGCGTCCATCTTCGCCCACCAGTCCTTGATGCGGGCGAAGGCCATGCGCCTGCCCTCGATGCAGACCAACCGCTTGACGACGTCCAGCCGAGGACAAGCATTCACCAGCCGCTTCACGAGGCTGAAGTAGCTGCTGGGTATAGCTTCGGCAGGCCACAGCCAGATTATCAAATCCTTCATGGCCAGTTCGGCCACCCTGTGCAGCTCGACCAGCTGTTTTAGCAGATCGCTGAAAGGCACCGGATGTTCTGGCGCAAGATATTGCGACCAGAACAGTTTCTCCGTTGAGCTCCCTTCTTCGGCTCGGAAGAACTCCGCAGCATCGGACACACTGCATGGGAGATCCGTAAACGCTCCTGGAAAACTCCGAATCCGGGTTAGTAAGAAATACTTCTTCTTCACATACTTGCTTTGCATACTAAATGCCTTACCCGCCGTGATCTTCTTGGCCTCCCGGATCTCCTAGAGGGCGCCCTGGGCTTCAACCCGGGCCTCTTCCGCACATTGGCGAGCCTTGGCGAGTTCGATCTCTCGAGCCGAAACATCGCACTCCAAGGTCTCGCATTTTTCACAGTGTCCTGGAGCTCTTGCTGGACCTCGTTAAGCCTGGCCTTGAGCTTCTTACGGGCGGCTTGCTCTTTGGCAGCTTTCTCCTCGGCTTCGGCCAGGGCCTTTTTAAGGGCCTCGACCTCTGTCGTCGCTCCTACACATATCATGACACTACGGTCAAAATACATCATTTATTCTTTCCGAATATATAGCAAGTCATTACATACCTTGCTGGTCCTCTAGCTACTTCCTCGCTTGGCCGAGCTCCTCCTCGGCCCGCTCCAGTCTCTGCTTTAGTCCGGAGACATCGGTAGTGTGTGAGGTCGCGGCTAGCAACGACGCCTGCTTATTCACATAAGACACATTTAGTTAGTTTCCTGCGAAATTTAATTGATCCTCTGTCCGGCTTTTCCTTCCGAACACCGGACAGTATCTCAGGGGCTACTGTCCATATTGGGATTCTTCTCTTTTGTGTCGCTTACCTCAAAACCTGTCAGTAGGCTGCTGCAGGCTTCGGTCAATCCGCTCTTGACGGACTAAACCCTCTCAATTACCGTACCCATAAGGATACGGTGTTCATCCACAATGGAAGCGTCTCATAGCGCTTCCAGCAGATTATCTGGTGCCTCTGGTTGGCAGAGGTCACCGGCGGAACAGTCACACCTCCTCCTTTTGGGGAAGGCCGCTCGCTTGACTCCGGAGCCATGTAGGTCTCCGGAATGGTATCCAGCTAGGGGCCGAACTGAACATGGCCCCCATTGCCAGTCTCCAAGGGGATTTGCTTCCCCATGTGTCCGGCGTCCGAGGTTTCGCCCTCTGGCGCCACCTTGACAGCCTCCTGAACCTCTCCCTTTCCTGAGAAGGTCCTTTGGGACATTGCCTCGGTGTCACCCTTGACCTGGGGAGAGTGAGCGGTTGGCGGTGACTCGCTGGCCATCGCCTTTGAATCCAACGAACCTCCCGATGAGGATCACTGGGAGCTGTCGTGGGCCGGACTGCAATAGCATAACTAAACATGTTAATACTATGAAGAGGAGAGGCCAGATACATGGACGTATACGGGTCTTTAGTGCTTACGATGCGGCCAGGGGCTTGCTTCGGGGGGGACGCTCTAGGCTGCTATTGACGTCCCACGCGGAGTTATCTGCGAGGGGGCCCTTCCCCCTCTTGGGCGCCTCTGCCTCCAGATTTGTGGAGGCCGCCCTCTTCTTCCTCCCCCCATCAGGGGGAGAGTTGCTCTCCTCCTCCTCCTCGTCATCATCTTCGACGATGGTGGAGTGAGTCTTGTCTTCGGACATTACGTCCGAAGCGCCCTTGCGGCGGGGGCCACCCCGGCCCCCCTTGGCCTTCTTCTTAGCCTTCTTCTCCGGCGGCTGGTTGGGCGCCGGGACCAGCATCTTCGCCAGGAGCGGGAGGACTGGCTCTTCGGGCAGTGGAGCCGAACATTGAATCCGTTCCGCTTTCTCTATCCATACCTGAAAGAATAAATCAGTAAAGTTTAGTTACCCTCCTTGAACAAGCAAGTAGAGGGTACGCCTTGAGACATGGGGGACTCACCGCATTGGCGGGATGGGCAAAATCGTGCCCACGGTCCGAGTCTATGGCCGGCGGCTTCTTGTCGCCCTTGAAGAGCCACTTCCAGGCATCTTCATGAGTGGTTCCGAAGAGCCTCACCAAGGTTTGGTGCTTCTCCGGATCGAATTCCCATAAAGGGGAGGTTCGGCTTTGGCAGGGGAGGATCCGGCGAATTAGCATCACCTGGATCACGTCGGCGAGCTTGATGTTTTTATCCACCATGCTTTTGATGCACGTTTGCAGCGCTATCAGCTCATCCGACACAGACCAATTTGGGCCCTTCTCCATCCAGGAGGTAAGCCGCATTGGAGCTCCGGACTTGAATTTGGAAGCCGCAGCCCAGGTGGCGTCACGGGGCTTTGTGATATAGAACCACAGCTTCTGCCACTCCTTGACAGTCTCCACAAACGTGCCTTTAGGCCATGTGACGTTGGGCATCTTTCTCACCATGGCTCCTCCGCACTCCGCGTGTTGGCCATCCACCACCTTTGGCTTCACGTTGAAGATCTTGAACCACAGTCCGAAGTGGGGCTGGATGCAGAGGAAAGCCTCACACACGACAATGAATGCCAAGATGTTGAGGAAAGAGTTTGGGGCCAGATCATGGAAATCTAGCCCATAATAGAACATAAGTCCGCGGACGAAAGGGTGGAGTGGAAACCCTAACCCGCGGACGAAATGAGGGAGGAACACCACCCTCTCGTTGGGCTTCGGTGTAGGGACGACTTGCCCCTTGGCAGGAAGCCGGTGGGTGATTTCTTTTGCCAGATACCTGGCCTACCGAAGCTCGGCGATGTCCTTCTCCTTAATGGAGGAGGCCATCCACTTGCCTTGTCCTCCAGATCCGGACATGGTTGAGTACTTGCTCAAGATGGAAAAGATAAGAACTTCGGCGCTGGAGCTCAAGAGTGGAAGGGCAGAGGAAGAAGAGAAGGCGTGGGTGAAGAAAGGGAGTCCTTATCCCCTTATAAAGGCAGTTAATATCGAACGCCTCCCCACTCGCCTTAAAACTCGCCTATTTCCAAGGGCTGTGCAAACAACACGGGTGGATTACCCACGCCCGTATTGATGAGAATCCCGCAATAAGGGGACACGATCTCTGCTTCGACAAGACGTGCCAATGGAAACCGCGTCTCGAAACGTGGAACGGCAGACGAAAATAGTTCAAAATAATGACCGGGCAGACGTGATGTCATCTTGCAAAAAGTTGTCAGCTGATGGGACTCGTGAAATATTATACTCTCTACGGCTGTGTGTGTGATACTTGTGTTGCAGATCCGGACACGTTCGTTTCGTCCGAAGACTATCTTGGAGTATTCGGAAAGGGGAACCCGCCTTGCAATGCCGAAGACAATCTGTGCGCCGGACACCTCGTCATTGAAACCTGGTTCAGGGGCTACTGAGGGAGTCCTGGACTAAGGGGTCCTCGGGCGTCCGGCCTGTTGGACTTAGGCCGGACTGATGACCTGTGAAGATACAAGAACGAAGACTCTCTCCCGTGTCCGGATGGGACTCTCCTTGGCGTGGAAGGCAAGCTTGACGACCAAATATGAAGATTACTTTCTCTGAAACCGACTTTGTACAACCCTAGCCCCCTCCGCTTTCTATATAAACCGGAGGGCTTAGTCCGGAAAGAGATACAGTCATACATGCTAGACTTCTAGGGTTTTAGTTGTACTTGCCCAAGGACCAGATCCACCACACGTCACCCAGACTCTCGCAGATTGTACCCCTACCCAGTTGGACAGAGAACCAGCTACACCCCCTCTAACCCCAACCCCGGCAGATAGTAACCCAGTTCTAGTTGACACAGCACCGTCTCCACCACAGAGCACCCAAACACGAATAGTTAGTAAGGGAACTGCAGTGCCCAAAGCACGAGGACCACCACTCCGAATCCCAACTCAACACTTAAAGGAGAAGAAGATTTGTTCTCAGGTCAGGTTCTGTAGCTATGGTTCATACTCCTTTGCTCTTGCATTACTGTATTTACTCATACCAACTATTTTCAAATTTGAAGGATGGAATTGAAACTCCAATGGCGCAACAGGTATGTGTCAAACCTGTTTCTTTAACTGGTTTGCTGTTGTAACCTGCTCTATGTTGATTTCAGTTTCAATTGAATAAACAGTTATGTTCTCATGTCATGCACATTAAAAGTGTTGTTATTTCTCTATAGTTACCCACACTTATATTCTGTCTATTCTGCTTTGTCTTGAACAAATATTATTTGAACTGTGTCTCTGTCTTGATTTGGCAACAAAAACTACAATGATATAGACCATAAAGTGACCATGGTACATAGATATATGTTTTTTTCATGCTGTTATCCTATCCACTTTACTACTGAACTCATTTACCAAAATGAGTTTCATTTACAACATGGTAAACCTGTGATGTGTCTGCTTGTTTCTCTTTTAGAATGCGGACAAAATATTGGAGAACAGTACCGCGTTATGCAATGGTAAAGGAAGTAATGCAGATAAGGTTCAAGATAGTGAGACATCCCTGTTGGTCTCCAAGAAAGCTGATAAAAATTATCTTGACGACAGTGAGAGAAACCAAAAGTCCTGTCTTGATGTAGTGTTCGAGTTACTGGCCACTACTGCTGGCACGAGCTCTTCGAACTCGCTGCCTAAATCAGTTCGTCTTCTTGAGTCTCAACTTCAAGTTGAAAGACATCGATCAGATGTGCTGCGACAGGAAGCTGAAGGACTGAGGAAGTCCCTGCAGAATTCAGATACATATTTCCTGGTGCAACAGCAAGCGCTGGAGGATTTAAGTGCCAAACAAGAGAAAGTTAATAAGCTCGCTAAGAATCTTGCCAGCATTATGGGTACCCGGGATATTGTTTCTTGAGATCTTCTGAAGTGGTTTCAGTTCTGGATTTGTTTTGATGCGGCGTTTATTTGCGCTAGTCGCCAACTTTGACAACCAGTGTATATGATATGCTGCTTTGTTCCCTATATTTGCACTGGTGGCAAACTTTGATGCCCAGTGGATGTAATATGTGTAATAGCCGTGATAGCCTAGCGTTAGTTGCTTGCTTATTTATTTCCTTCTTGTCTTGTTTTTTTGCTTCTAGTCATTGCAGTTCTTTTTCCGCGGTTTGCTAGTGGCTGCAATAACCTATTTTTTAAAACTAGGCCACAATAACCATGGGCTAATATTTACTGTAGTGACACTGGGCCTACTACTGGCCGTAGAAACAGTGGGCCTTCTACGGGCCGTAGAAACAATGGGCCTTCTACGGGCCGTAGAAACAATGGGCCTTCTGCGGGCCGTATCATCAATGGGCCTTATACGGGCCGTATGATCGATTGGCCAAACATGGGCGAAACAGACCGCATTATGGCCGTAAATGGGCTAGAGTTGGAATCGTCCGTTCATGGGCCAACCATAACGGGCCATCGTTAATAGGCCGTATTTGATGATGCTATGAAAATGGCCCAACGTATTAACGGACCACAAACGGGCCGACTGTAACCACGGGCTAAATTTGGCCCACAAGCAGAAAATGACAGTAACGGGCCGTAAGTAAACGAATGCTGGAAATGAGCCCAAGAATAAATGGGCTCTGAGAAGGCCGAAAGATAACATGGGCTGGAAACGGCCCAACGGAATAACGGGCCGTTAATGGGCTTAAGGTGATACACTGTTCATTTCGGGCCAGTTTCACCACGGGCCGTTAATGGGTGTAAAGTGATACACTGTTCATTACGGGTCAGTTTCACCACGGGCCGTTAATAGGCCAAGAGTTACAAAGGGCCTCATATGGGCCGAAAGACGTCATGGGCCATACATGGGCCAGAAGTGATAACGGGCTGGAATCATATTGGATGGCCCAGATGACGTTACTAGGCCTAATTGGGATGGGGCGTAACGGGCCTTGGGTTAGCGGGCTGTAAATGGGCTATATGTGAACAAGCCGTTAACAGGCTTTCCATGGGCCGGCCCGCCACCTGTTGGGCCATGCCATGTGTCGACGTATCATAGGCGCCTTCTGTCCAATGAGTGGATGACATCTGTCCCAGCGATGAGCCGACACATGTTTCCTCCAGCCAATGATGATTTTACACGTGGAAAATCCCCATTGGTCGGGGCTGTTAACGGGTTATCGGATCCAAAACCCGGCCCGATAGCTTAACGGCGTTCAGTTACGGTGGATGCCACGTGTCAGTCACCCTTGACGAAAGCACTTCTGTGACGCGCGATTTATCGTCATGGAAGTGGACACTTCCGTGATGATAATTTTGGTAATTTCATGGAACACTTCTACGACAGCACATGTATGACTATCTTGATTCTATCATAAAATCGTCATGGATGTACATGCATGACAGAAAACGCGACCTATAGCCATAATACGGTTTAATTGATCATGCTTAGGGTTTAATTGATCATGTTGGTTCCGTGGTGGTTTCTATAATAGAAATCGAAGGGGAAACCCTCTTTTGCTAAAAAAATATGCTTAGAGTTTCCCCCATTTATGATCACTATACGATCAGAATACGTGCTTCGTGTCATAATAACACTGCTCCACCCATCAAGCTAAACAAGCTTAGTCATTCAAATACGAATCTGATATTATTAAAACAGATTTGTTTAATTGGTCAGCTAAATGTTCCTAAATTAGTTTCGAAAATGCATGTTCGCCGCTCGGGTGTGTATCTCTACAGGGTGCCCACGGTGGGCCGGCCCACCCTGGGATTTTGGGTCGTCCCAGTCCCCGATTCCCCTATGTTCTGCTGCGCGCTTCCGATCTCTACTCGCCCCCAGCCGCCTGCCTCGCCGGCAACTTTCCGTCCCCGGACGGCATGACTCTAGGAGGAGACGCCGGACTAACAGGAGGCCAGGAGCCACTCTCCCAACAGCGTCACCGCTGCAAGGGCGCACCGCCGTGCCTACCTTCCCAGTCCGTTCAGGGCTCAGGCATCCAGCGCCCACCAAGCCAACCCGATTTATCCTGAGATACGTCCTCAACACTCAGCAGCCACTCCTCATCACCCATTTTCTAATTGATTCATTACTCATTAGGCAGGACTGTCACTAGGGTTTATTGTGTGCTCAGTGCTACCTACACTTAATGGTTCAGATGTATTTCGGTAATCTTACTTGTCTTTCTTACTCATTCCGGCCCTCGGAACAGACACTAGTAATTTTGGATTGTTGGTCGTAATAACATTGACCCAGATTACTACTGCAAGCCAGGATTGTTGACAATTTTACTTGTCTTTCTTACTCATTCGATATAATATCCAATTATTCATGTCGATTAGTTGCAAACAATAAGTGCTAGACAAACTTCTTCATTCAGATTTTGGACGGTCTCTTACTGCAGTTACAATTCTGCATACTTGTCCTATTAAGCTCACAAGTAAATGATTGATTCACTACATCTATGCTGGCCTTGTCATATTTGTTGTCAATATTCTTTTAGGTGGACCACCCTATTTCTAAATACTGGAACCATAGACATGAGTGAATAGTATTTCTCTATGTGATCTCTTCCATCATGTGTGGGCAACGAACACTGCATTGTATAGAAAGAAAGTGTCATTTCCAGCTTTTACATAGGTTTCGATCTTCTACATGGAATACAATCTGCCTACTTGCTTTGTGTCGCACTACCAACACTCCACCCTTGAAGCTAAACATTATGCCACTCATAATTGCTTAGTTTATTTGTTCAAATACGAATTTCATATGATTATAATGTTCCTACTTCAGTTTCGAAATGTGTGCCTGCCCGTTATAGAGACATAAGGGGTTTGTATTTCTGTGTGTGGTCTTGTCAGCACGGTTGGGGAGGTGAACTTTGCATATGCAGGGGTTTATAGGGAGACACTCTCCGAGTTGAATCCGCAACGCATTCCATAGATAACCTGACTACTTTTTATGTTTCCATGAATCTCAGATTCTGAATAGCATCATAATGATTATGAGCTTGCGCGCATGAAAAGAATAAAGCAGAACAATGCCATGGCTGTCAAACTTGGCATTAAGGGACTGAAATCAAGTTTGGATGCAATGCAATGCAAACGCTCTCCACCTACAGATTCATGCTTAGAATATGATCCTGACAGTGATTCTGAGCTAGAGGGAGACCTAAGTCAATGTAGCTCCCTAGTGGAGGAGTCAGAGGAAGATGCCCTATCTTATTCACCCATCAAGGTACTTGCTCTAACTTTCCAAGGTTACATTGCTCGCACATATCTTGCAACTGATGCCTTGCATTGCTTCTACTTTATTGAACTGCCATTAGATTAGTTTACAAATCGTGTATGTGAATACGCCCTGCCTATCCATTTTCAGTACATATTCCAACTGTCATCATACCATATTTATCCATTCAAATGTTGTTCTTGTGTATCAGACGTTCAAAAGGAAGAGGGCGATTGATGATCGTGGAGGAGCACAAGCAAAGTATTTGGAAAAGGTAGTGGCACCTGATAAATGAAATAGCCCATTAGGTGTAGTTGCAATATCACCTGACCCACAAAACACCCCAACTCTAGCCCTACTACACTGGACATTTATGATGCCCCAACTCAGCAGACCCCAACTGTAGCAAACAGTATGATTATGCCAGTTGACATAGCACCAGCTGTACGACGCAAAACCCCCATTCCAGCAAAGAGTCCACCAAATCCAGTTGCCAAATCCCTTTTCGAACCAGAGAGAGCCCCAATTGCAGCAAATAGGACCCCTGTTCCATTTCTTCCCAGTTTAGAAGACGAAGCTTATGTTGTTGTCAGGAACTTTGTGCGCATCTTTCCTTCATGGAAAGATTATACCGCAGACACAGAACAATTTCTAGTCTTCCTCCGCAACTTACGCGTAAGTAATGTACTAATGTTATTCATGGTCATTACTGCATATGTTTCTGCTGACAGAAGACACAAGATTTCATTCTTTTAAATAGGCGAGGAGCACACTGGATTGTGATGACGAGCAAGGGTTGGTTGCGCTTTTCAAGCACTCGTTGATGAAGTATCGTTCCTACCTGAGGCAAGGGCACTTCGATGGCAAGCCTCTAAACGAAATTTCTGTAAAGTCTCCAGTGCTACATTTATCCGACGGTGACTGGAATAATCTTGTTACACATTGGTCTCGGCTGCAGCGTAAGGTACTGTCTATGATATCACATCACAATTTGAACTACATTTCTGCATTTGCCTTAATGTCTCACTTGTATGAAAACTGTTAGCAGAAGAACATTGGTTCTCAAGGGACCATAGAATCTTGGAACTATACTGCACACTGCATTGCTCTTGTGAGTACCTCTTGCCCTGTATGACCATACTTACTTTCATAGTTGTTTGATTATGTAGCATCACTGCACATGTTAGCCTCGTAATCGTCCATTTGGTGGACATTATAAGATCCGTATGGACTCTTACATAAATTTAGAATCAACCCAATTCTTTTGAAGAGGTTTAGCTCTGCAGTCCTCTTGTAAGGACTGAACGTGGTCTATCACTGTACTTACACTAACAGCTACTCCCTCCGTCCCATAATATAAGAATGTTTTGCACAGTACACCAGTGTTCAAAACACTCTTGTATTATGGGAAGAGGGATTGGTTCATTTTGTAGCATTCTGCATCTTATCTCCCTCGCCCACCATTTACTAAAAAAGATCAAATCTATATTTAATCTTACCAACAAGTAGAATACACAGACAATGCGAATGCAGAAGTGTAGCCCATTGCTCTTGTCAGTACATTTTGTCCTGTAACGCTTGTACTTCCAGGGATTGTAGCATCAATCTGCATCTTATCTTCATTATCCTCTATCCCTTCAAGTATTATCATATCTATAATTACTCTCTACAAAATGTAGAGTACAGGCAATGCTTATGAAGAAGATTCTGTGCTGAAATTCTTGAGTTATCCTTCCCTTGACATGGAGAAGGGCATTATAAAGCCGGTGTTAACTGTTAATGTAAGTCAGTCCTTCTAAAGCCTTTATCCTCAATTGCTGTTTAATTTGCTCATACTCACTATCGTTTACTGCTGTTAAGTTTGCTGTTTCTACCAAAATGCATGTTCGAAAGAACCGTAAGTTCTAAGTTTTACTTGTAAAACCAAATTCCTTATTCATACCATGCACATTACTTAATACTCCCTATATGTATGCTTGTTTTGTGGATCTATAATCTAGTGTGTGGTGAAGCAGCCCACGTTTGCACCTTGTCATCTCCTGTTTTATCTTACTGATGTGGCTGATGATATGAACAACATGCCATGCACATTATCCAAAATAGATACAATGATTTTCTTTGCCCTTCATCTATGCTTGTTATGTGGACATGGTAATCCAGTAGTGTGGTGAAGCTCCCCGCATTATGAACAATGCCAAACTATGCTATTGATATTTTGAACTTACTCTTTATTTTCTAATTTGAAATTGGATGGAATTGACAGCACAGTTATCATCTTCGTTTATACACGTGCAAAACCTGTCATATCTCTGCTTTGTTTCAGGGTGATATGCCTGACGGCATGCACAAGTCTGCTGAAGGCTATGAGACAAACCCAACATATATTGCAGCAAAAGAAGGCAAAACATCTTGAAGATAGCGAGACAACCCCAAAGTCTTGTCTTGATGCAGTGTTCAAGTTACTTGAGACTAACAGTCAGACAAGCTCACAGAATTCGTCGTCTGAATCAGTTCGACTTCTTCAGTCCCAAGTTCTAGCAGAAAGGCATTCTGCAACTCAACTTCGACTTGAAGTCCTATCTCTAAGAAAGATTGTGGAGGACACCAATGAGAACCTCATCGCTAAACAGCTACACCTGGAAGCTATGACCGACATGCTAGGCCGGTCTCACAGGCTAACCTTTCTTGAACTGTCTTGGAAGTGGTCTCGGTTCAGTATTATTTTGTTACGCTGCAATGGTGCCCAGTTTTTGTAATCTGCTTCTTGGTTGCGCTTTATGATCACTGGTGGCGAACTTTGATGCCCAGTGGATGTAATATACCTTAAATCCTTTATTGTATAGTGTAGGTTTATTCTTAGTTACCATGTCGTAATTTCTTTATTGTATAGAGTAGGTTTTTTCTTAATTCCAACTAGTTACTGCCATCATTCGCTATCTGAAAAAAAATCAGATGTAGTCGACCGGGCCGAAACATTCGACTCTAACGGGCCAGGTTTTTAGCGGGCCACAATTGGGCCGGCCTGCGTCTTTCTTGGGCCCGAATGATTGGGGCCTTCACACATTGCGCCAGGCCCAAAATTACACCGGCCTATATTTTAGTTGGGCCTTTTGTCGACCCAGCGCTTAGTTTAGCCCAGGTAGTATTGGGCCATGAACAGGCTGAATATTGTACTGGCCTGTTACGGCCGAGATGAAACCACAGGCCTTTAGCAGGCCAAAATGCATGTTGGGCCTCAATTTTCACTAGCCGTCGACGGGCCTTCAGCAGGCCGAAATGTAGACCGGGCCTTTTTGGGCCCAGTTAGCTCATGGGCCGTTACCAGGCCGAAACATATCTCGGGCCTTAGTTGGCCCACTGATATCATGGGCCTTTAAGAGGCCAAAAGCTTAGTACATGCATCAACGGACCGAATTACGCGACAGGCCTTTAACAGGCCCAAAGTCACATTGGGCTTAACTGTTGCCACCTTCAGCACGGGACGTTAGTGGGCCCGATGTCCTGTCGGACCATATATGGCCCATCGGCAGCACGGGCCATTCCCAGGCCGACAGTTACACCGGGCTAAAATGGGCCCATGTCTACATCAGGCCTCTAACAGGCCGAAAGTCACTGGGCTGTAGTTGGGCCCAAATATTCGACGAACAATTAACGGGCCAGATCTGTCTTCGGGCCGCAAATGGGCCCAAATATTGGGCGAACAATTAACGGGCCAGATCTGGCTTCGGGTCGTAAATGGGCCCAAATATTGGGCGAACAATTAACGGGCCAGATATGGCTTCGGGCCATAAATTGGGCTTTATTAAGCAGGCCGTTATTGGGCTGGCCCACTAGTACCTGATTAAGTACAATGGGCCTTTGACTGGGCCGGCCTTTTTAACCTATATGGGCCTCTGTTGGGCCCAGCCACGTGTGACGTATCATAGGCATGTCTCCTCCAATGGACGGGCGACATCTGGCCCACTGACGAGCTGACAGGTGTTCCCTTCGGCCAATCAGAATTTTACACGTGGAAATTTCCCATTGGTCAGGGCTGTTAACAGGTTATCGGATCCAAAATCCGACCCAATAGCTTAACGGTGTTCCGTTACGGTGGATGCCACATGTCGGTCACCCTTGACGAAAGCACTTCTGTGACGCGCGATTTATCGTCATGGAAGTGGACACTTCCGTGATGATAATTTTGGTAATGTCATGGAACACTTCTACGATAGCACAGGTATGACTATCTTGATTCTGTCATAAAATCGTCATGGATGTACATGCATGACAAAAAACGCAACCTATTGTGACAAACACGTATTATCACGTAAGTGTATTTTTTTGTAGTGCAAGGAATTATGAAATTATATATAATCTTCCTTAGGCAGATCAGTATCCCCTTCGTCCAGATGATCGTGTTTTGTCATGCCTAGCTATTGATATGTGCTACTATTTTGCAACATCGTTTAAGTATAGCTACTGTTTTCCTATCTTTTCAGATTCAGGACAATGAATATGATTTCAGGGGAACTGCACAATATGGACTCATGTTGAGCCATCTCTATTGCCTCATGTGTTTGCTGCAAATGTGTCAGCATCAAATGCAAGATGAGGCAGCTAGCTAGCTGTGGAGTTGCCAACATGCTCAAAGTGCTCGCAACATTGAGAAGACACAAGCATGCCCAGGAAATTAATGCGTGCGCAGGGAGGCCCTTTGCTCAGAGAAGCATCGACCGATTTTCTTTATTTCCACACCTTCTCACAGCTTTGTATTGGTTATAGTATGGTGGATCATTGAGATGCATAGACATGCTGAACTTTTGTTCATCTGAATGTTAGTATGCATACCGTATCTTCTGAAGCTTAGTTTAATGTGAGTGTCTGCATCCAGTACCGCATCCTCTAATTTGGTGGATGCACACAGAGAAAATAAATCTCCTTAATTTACTCCATAACCACCCTATTAAATAGGCCTAGTAACAAACCAGGCGCATGCAGTGGCCGGCGGGCACATGCATCCTGCATGCATGGCCAGTCAGCCAAGTCCATGAGCCAGCTCCAATGCAGCAACGCAAAAGAAGAGAGCGGTTCTTGGGAAAAAACGAGTAGTTAGTGCAGCGGGCCTTATAGACACGAACAACTCGCTCTCCCGCTTCCGTCTCCCCCCCAATTCCCCTCGCTCCCCAATCTTCCTCACTCGTCCAGAAAACCCCGCTCACCTTCTTCCTCACTCGTACAGAAAACGCCTGCTCCTCTTCTTCCACTCCTACAGAAATCTCCAGCCCTCCTTCTTCCCCACTCGCACTGCCACTAGGCTCGTCTCTGGCTACTCTGCTCAAACCCGTGAGCTCGGCGCGACGCCCACAAGGAAAATGGAGTCGGCTGGCCCCAGCGCCAAGAAGATGAGGCTCCCGCCAGCAGCGACTCCGGTTGTAGTTCCCGCACCCGGTAGCGCGGGGAGAAGCGGCGAGCCCCCCCCCCCACCACCCGGATCTGAGGAACCGGTAGAATCTCCGGTGGACCGCATCAGCGATCTCCCTACTCTCTAGTCTTATAAAAACCAAAGCCAACTGGCAATTACATTAAAATATCATTTTTTTCTCCCACAAGATAAACTACTCATACAAATGCACCTTCATGTTCCGTGCATCGAACGGGCATCTTGCTAGTTAAGATTTTAAATTCCATTCATTTTTTTCCAGAGAATTGTTTTTTGAATTTTATTTTGATATAATTTTTTGAAAATTATTTATAACGTGACTCGAAATTTCATGATTAAAAGAGTTCGGACCCCACCGAAATATGCAAAATTTCATTGAATTTTTTAGCAGTGCCCAGAATATATGGCCTGTAATGCTAATAAAAAGAATATGGGCTTCAAATATCCTTAAGAATTAGCAAATGGGCCGTAAATTATTGAAAATAATGGCTAATGGGTTGTATGTTATTTTCGACAGATTTGGAGGCTGACTTCTGGGCCTACTAGGTTGACGATGACGCTGTCCTAAAATTCTTTTGACGCGTACGCAAGGCTTTGTCAACTTAGTCAACACACAGCAGTGATTGTTGGATGTCCATCCAACGGCCGTCGTGCTTCTTCAATATCGGATCTTCCTGCTCCAGCCGCCCAAACCAGCATCGGCGGGACTGCCTGCTCCCTCCTCCCATGGCTGGCTGTGCTGCCGCCAGGCCATCCCTCTAACCACCCACACATCCTGTTATTTTCCGGCGACGTTAGCCTCACCCGCAGCCGACCAGTCAGCGCTCGTACTCCCCTCAGCGTGGGCATCCGCTACGGTGGCTTCGCCAGCTCCGGGTGGTTCTCTTCCTGGGCCTCGCCCTCGTCCACCGCGTTTGTGCTCTCGGCGCGGCGAGGTCAACATGGTCAGCAAACAACAGCCATCGGAAGAGGCTGATAGTAGGGGCCCACATAGGGAAATGCCTCCTTATTACGCGCAAAATAATGATTCCTCCACCTGATAGCTGGGACCCACCGGAAGGGCCTCTGTATTTCACGAAAAAAACGTTCCCCCCGCTGTCAGCTCGGACCCACCGGAAATGCCTCCTTATTACGCACAAAAAAATGAATACCCCCTGCTAGCTGGGACTCACCTTGGTGGGAGGCAGACTTGTGGGCCTACTAAGTTGACGGGGACGGAGGGCTTTGTCAACTTAGTCAATATGAACGATTCTAGCTCCAGTGACCGTACGATGTCCATCCAACGGCCATAGTGCTTCTTCAACCTCTGGTCTTCGTGCTCCAGCCGCCCAAAGCAGCGCCGGTCGTGCCGCATGCTCCTGCCTCCCGTGGCCGGCTGTGATGCCGCAGAGGTCTCACCGCCCCCTACTACTCCCACCGCTGGCCAGGCCATCCCTCTACTCACCCACACCCCCTGTTATTCTGTGGCGACGGCAGCCTCACACCGCAGCCGAACCAGTGAACCCTCGTACTCCTCTTCGTGTGGGCATCCACTGTTGCGTCTTCCCTAGCTCCCTGTCATCCCCTTCCTAGGCCTCGCCGTCGTCCACCGCCATGGTGCTCTCGGCGCGGCGTGGTCAATGTGGTCAACGACCGACTTCCATCGGAAGAGTACTGTACGTGGAGAGGCTCACAACTGGGTCCACGGCAGCCGCAAGGAAGTGCCTCCTTATTACGGGCAAAATAATTATTCCTCCACCTGACAGCGGGGACCCACCGGACGGGCCACCGTATTTCGCGAAAAAATGATTCGCCCCCTGACTGCTAGGACCCACCAGCTACATCTTCGCACGCAAGGAAGTGCGTCTCGGAAAAAACGATTCGCCCTCCTGACTGCTGGGACCCGCCATCTACATGTTCGCACGCAAGGAAGTGCTTGACAGTCGGGACCCACCCAGTCGAACTGTACGTAGCGTTGTCATTCTGGTCGCGAACGTGTACGTAGATACTGGTGCATGTAGAGGCGCGCATGTGTCGTAGTAGAGGCGCGCACGTAGCATGTACATGTACGTACAGCGGCCAGTGTGCAAGAAAGAAAATACGACCACGTACGTACATACGGGCGGGGTCTCGAACGCCTACTCGCCCATACATACGGCCAGGGCTCGTGTACATGGCTGGGTCAGAACGGAGAAACAGCGTCGTCGTCGTTTTCATGGGGAGCCAACCGGCTGGGTCGGAACGGAATGCGTCGTCGTGTTCATCAGGAGGGCTTGGACGGAACAGGTGATGGAAACGAGGCCTGGCGTACCGTAGAACGGAGGAAACGGCCTTGTGTTCGACCGGCCACGTTTGAAACGGGATCCTGATCATCGGGAGGGGTCTGGCGTACCGCAAAACGGAGGAAACGGACCTCCTACGGTCGAAACGGGGGTCCTGTTGATCGGGAGGGGTGTGGCGTACCGCAAAACGGACGAAGCGGACTTGTGTTGGAGCGCTACGGTCGAAACGGGGGTCCTGTTCATCGGGAGGGGTGTGGCGTACCGCAAAATGGGACTCCACGGGATACTGTTCATCTCCACCGTCGACCTCCTCCAGCCTCCACGGGCTACTGTTCATCCACCGTCGACCTCCTCCAGCCTCCACGGGCTACTGTTCATCCACCGTCGACCTCCTCCAGCCTCCACGGGCTCCTGTTCATCCAGCCTCCACCTCGCGCTACTCCACCGGCTACTGTTCAACCACCCCTCCACGGGCTCCTGTTCAACCACCCCTCCACGGGCTACTGTTCATCCACCCCTCCACCATCTACTGTTCATCCAGCCCTCCACAGGGTCGTCCTGTTCATCCAGCCCTCCACGGGGTCCTGTTCATCCAGCCCCAACCGGCTCGATTGATCGGGGTCCTATTCATCCAGAGGCAACGCCACGGGGTCCTGTTCATCCACCCCCACCGCTCACGGTTCATCCAACCCCCCCTCCCCCGCAATGCTCACTGTTCATCCAGAGGCAGCATCGATCGGCTTCAGTTAGCTGCAGTAGCGAAGGAATCGCTCGATCGGGTTCAGTTAACAGCCATCGATCGATCGCTCGGGGTCAGTAACGCGTAGCCTGCAGTGCAATCGCTCGGGTTCAGTTAGAGCCCAACGCCTCTGTCGGGTTCAGTTAGAGCCAACGCCTCGCACACACGCGCGTACGTGTACGAGAGAAACGCGCATCGCTCAGCCCCCGACCACCCACCGTAACCGGGAACTCCCCGAAATTTTCCTCGCCCTTGCTTCTACCATGGTTCTTTCCGTCATGGACGGCCAAAAGAATGTCATGCGGCTGCGTCTCCGGCCCACCCAGGACGAAAAGCCCATTTTCTGTCATGGTTTTTTGTCATAGAAGTAGGAGCCCACCACATCTATGATGATACTGGGTTTTGTCACAATTATGGTCATAGAAGTGTCATAAGTATGACAGAAAAAAATTCGTTCGGCCCAAAATGTCACGGATGTGTCTTTTTTTGTAGTGAAAGGAGGACGATCGGAGAGGTGAATCTAAAATCCCCTCTCCCCACGGGAAGAAAAGGGGCGCCCCTGAAGATTTGGAAAAGGAGGCTTCCAAACGAGGGAAGAAACCTTAGCCAGGGGGCCTCGGCCCGGAGGGCGTCCTTGCCGCACAGCGCCCGCAAGGGGGCCAGCCATCAACCGAGCCGTAAGTGAACAAAGGCACTTTGATAAATGTATCTTTTTTTCTCTCTGAGAGTAACAACCGGGACATATGTTTTGCAGTCCGGCTAATAGCCCTTCTCAACAAAGTTCGTCTTCGGGGGATCTTCTTCCGGAGATGATGGAGAGCGAAACGCCTCCTTCTGCCTCCCTGCCTCGTGGGGCGGACGACCCCGAAGTGTCATCACGGAGGGTTTCTCCTGATCCGCAAAGGCCAGAAGGTAACTCTTCGGCCGCCCAAAGTCCGGAGTATTCAGCTCCTAAGGAGACTAACAGGAAAAGCCCGGGACTATCCGGTATACAACCGGACACATTGATGGGTCTTTTGGAGCAAGCGGCTATCTCAGAGGCACATCGTACCTTGATGGGTACGGTGGTTGAGAGGATTTCATCCGCCAAAATCGGGTTAAATGAAGCTTTCACGAGCCTATTAAGAGGCTTTGAGGTACGCAAAGTAATATGTATATTTTTGACTGTACCGCACACGCTAGGTGTGCTCTGTATAGATAGTAGCCCCTGAGACTCTGGTTGCCGACCAGAGGCAGCAAACAGAGGATCATAATCCTAGGTAGTGATCGCACTGCTTCCATGTGCAGGCACCTCAGGGTCCGGCGGCTGACCGGACTGCTGATATTGCCGAACTAAGGCGGCAACTTGATGTGGCGGATGCCGACATCGCGCTTGTGAACAAGCAGCTTGACGAGGCACAGGGTATGTATTTTCGGGTGGTCAGCAAATATTAAGAGGAGCATGATGCTAGTATCTATAATATGCTTTGACTGCAGATGGAGTTGCCGCAATGGAGACCCTTCAGGCAGAACTTACCCGAGCCAAGGAGCGAGCCAGAAGAAGTGATGCGGCCGCCCTGAAGGCAGCCGAATAGTTAAAAGCTGAAAAAGCTGCTCATCACCAGAGCGAAGAGAAAATAGCCAATATGGCTCTTGAGCTGCAAAATGCCGCCAGCCGCTATGAGCTTCTCGAAAGGGAAAACCAGACGAAAGCAGCCGACTTGAAGAAGGCCTTAGAAGCATCCAAGGAAGCGCGCTCTGGAATCAGAGCGGCGCGGGAGGAGCTTCGCCAAGCCGGAGATATCGCGGCTGGGAAGCCCTTCCTATTGCGGACGAAGTTCGGCAATCCGAAGTATGCCCCTTTGGATAAATTATGGAGTGCTACAGACGCATACCTGGACTTAGCAAAGAGTGCTGCTGATGCGACTGAGTATTTCAAAGATCAGAAGGATCATGAGGTGGAAAGGTTGTTCTGGTCGCAGTTCAGTGCTCCAAATCGTCCGCTGCTGTTAAATGAACAAATGGTCGAGTGGGCCGAGCTCCATAGGTTGTCCGGGCTTGCCATGGGGTCTGTCGTGGATTATCTTTGGCCGAAGGAGCCAAGTCCGGAAAGTTATTTTGGGTTAGTCCGACGATTTCTTCGTGCTGTGCCGCATATCGACGCTATAAAGAGGTCGGCATGCATAGAGGGTGCGCGGATGGCTCTTGCCCGTGTCAAGACACATTGGGCAGGGATGGAGGCCACCGCTATTGCAACCAGGGGTCCGACGGGAGGCCAGGACTCGCCCGAGCACTATTTTGATGAAGTCCTAGAACGCGCCCGTTTAATAGAGGCTCAGTGCTCAAAAAGTACCATGTTCCAGTGACATGTATCTTGATTGTAAAAACAATGCTATTTTGATTATAAAGGCTATTTTTATACTTTTGCCCGTAAAGTATTAAGTGCCTCCTGTGCGGCTGTTTATGTATATATGTATATAACCTGAAAGATTGCAGTCGTCGGCTTCAGCCCCCACGCACATAATGTGGGGGTGTTCGGTAAAGCACATAATCACACTTGATCCAACGTCTTGGTCCGTTTGAGGAGGTGATAGCGCGGCGAACTAGGCAATCGGACTATATAGCTTTAACACTTTCACTTAGCCATAGGAGTTTGACGGTGGCGCTACTATATAGCCCCTGGTACTTCCGCGTTCATCCGAATACGGTGCGCGTACGTACATGACCAGGAAACGGTCCTTCGTTAATGCGGAGGAATCCCGAAGATTCCGCTGAATCATCGAGTGGTTGACCAGTCTCTCGCTTTATCATGACAGTCAGTTTTCGGCTTTCTCTACTGAGGTGCTCGCCCAGATGAACCAGGGCACAATCGCAGTAGTTCTCCTGGTGGCACCTTAGCCTATAGAGCGGAACGTAAGGTATCAAAACACGGGAGCCGGGCAAACCCAACATTTGACCAAAGACATGATTCGGAGCTGATGCATATAAGGCCAAACTCGCGACTCCGAACACTCCTTAAGGTATTCGGACTTTGCAACATATACTGGGCTGAATAACGTCCTCGATAATGAGCCCCACATTTCCAGGTACATGCATTAGTCTATTGTGACGAAATGCCAATAACGCCAATATCCCTCTCGGTTGTGTTAGGTATCCGGAGGGTGTGAATCAACAAGAGACATTAAAAAAGGTTTACACAGGGGCTTAATCTAAAAAGAAACCTTTGGACGGGGCCCTGCTGCACGTCTGCGCCTTTGTCTCTGTTGTGCCGTATCCTGGAGGGGTGTAGCACAGTGATCATCTGTAAAAAAGAAAAAATCCAGGTGAAAGAATCTGGTGTGATCGTGTGATAAGTTGGTTATTCTTAATGAACCATTTGCGCGGCTAGATTTTTATCTATATTTCCTTTATCTGGCAGCCATAGTTTGTCTTTTCAAATATTTCTTTATTTTTCAAAATTTACATTATCAAAACTTTATTAGTTGCACATGAAGAGTTCTTTTGCATGGTGGGCCATAAAAAAGTGAGTTATACATAAATGTAAAGTTTTTGTTTGTTTTTATAAAAAGATCTCCAATTCGAAAATATGTTTTTTGAATGTTCAAATTGATCATGCATGTGAGTTTGGAACACCTTTGTGTTGTAGCGCTCACTCTAATTTTACAGTTATATTAGTTATTGTCTCTTGCCCCAAAAATCGTGTCATGCCAGGAGACTCCTTTGTACATGACTAATGTTTTATGTAACTCTTTTATCTCTTAACCTTAACCGTTCTAATTAAAATCGATGGAGCATAGATGGATGGCCTGCACGACTAGGCGGCTAGATTTAACATATAATTTTATATTTTATATTAATTTTCATGTTTGGCCATGTTAGTGATATATTAGTACTAATATACAATTCAAAAAGTAAAAATTGACATAAAAGCATAATATCAAAAATGTATATCTTGAGAACTTTCAAACAAAGGTTCCTCATACAATTTCTTATGCATAATTTTGAGATGCATTCTTTATCCACCAAGTAAGAGTCTTATGCAACACTAATATCAAAACTTACGAAAATTCTCCATGGCACATGGAACAAATACATAAAAATATTTTTTTGATATGTTATATCTTATAATATCAGCCCTTAATATCAAAATTTAATGGTCTAGATAATTTAATTAACCTATGTGGATAAATGTGATGGCTTATTTGTCCCTTGTTTTAAAAATATAATTGATTGATGCAAGATTAGTCTTAGATACATGCACATATGTGGATGAAAAATGCGCCTGATTTTTTTGGGGGGTAATAGTCTCTCTGTACAAACCGGATTGCTTTCCTTTTGCTATGTTTTTTAAGTCTTTCCTCTAGTCATGTACACATACGTGAGATTGTCCAAATATGTGTAGCGTGCCTTTTTTTTAGGCAGTGCCTTTTTTTAAATAGTGCCTATTTCTTTTTTGTTTATTTGGTATGTGTAGCGTGCCTCTTTTCTCCTCCTAATGCAAAAGGAAAAACGAATCCAAACCGGAATTGGCTGTTCCCTTTTTCCATGTACAGAACACGTGCTTGTTGTTCTCTCTTTTTAGTGTAGCACGTACATGATGTTGGCATTGCAACTTCTAGGTGTCCTCCTTATGCACGGTGTGGTTGCACCTTTTCATCACAGAACCATGTACGTGACAGAATATTAGATGTGTATTACTTTATTTTTTTACGCGACAGGTCCAATTGTTTCTACATAACAATATTTGTGTGTAACGTTTATATCTTTTAATCTCAGCCATTGATATCTAAAATTAGTGGTCAAGATAATGTAATCTATGTGGATCAATATAATGGCTTGTTTGCCTCTTGTCTTAATTATGTAATAGATAGATAATAGATAGATAGATAGATAGATAGATAGGGTCAAGCCGAACTACGGACCCTTTTACGTGCGGGCAGCCCCTAGCACCACATGTGGGGGCGTGTTCGCCGACCAAGCTCAGGTTATCTGGGCTGCTACAACTAGTGGTGCGCCGGACACGTCTAGCCGCGTCCGTGGTCCTGACGACCGATCATTTATTCGGGTTGGGGAGGCCGTTTAGTGGTTCGGCTATTAAAGCCGCCACATATTCTTCCGCCCGCAGAGAACGCTCTGTATTTCCGCTAATTGAGATGACGCCCCGTGGACCAGGCATCTTGAGTTTAAAATAAGCATAATGCGGAACTGCATTAAAACGAGCGAAGACCGTTCTTCCGAGTAGTGCATGGTAGCCGCTTCGGAATAGAGCGATGTCGAAGATTAGTTCTTCGCTTCGAAAGTTGTCGGGAGAACCAAATACAACCTCTAATGTTAGAGAGCCCGTAGAGCGGGCCTCTGCGCCTGGTATTACCCCTTTAAAGGTAGTACTACTTGGCGAATTCTTGATGGGTCTATCCCCATTTTGCGGACAGTGTCCTGATATATTAGATTGAGACTACTGCCGCCGTCCATAAGGACTCGGGTGAGATGGTATCCGTTAATTATTGAGTCGAGTACCAAGGCAGCCGAACCTTCATGTCGGATACTAGTCGGATGATCCCTGCGATCGAAAGAGATCGGGCAGGCCGACCATGGGTTGAATTTGGGGGCGACGGGCTCTACAGCATATACGCCTCGGAGTGCGCGTTTGTGCCTCCTCTTTGGTATGTGAGTTGCGTAAATCATGTTCACTGTTTTGACCTCTGGTGGAAATTTTTTCTGTCCCCCAGTGTTCGACTGGCGAGGCTCATCCTCGTCTTCACTTGGCGTCTCCCTCCCCTTGTGTTCGGCGTTTAGTTCGCCGGCCTGCTTGAAGACCCAGCATTCTCTGTTGGTGTGATGTGCAGGTTTTTCAGGGGTGCCATGGATCTGACATAATTTGTCGAGAATCTTGTTTAGACTGGACGGGCCATCTTTGGTGCCTTTAAATGGCTTCTTCCATTGACCGGGTCGAGAGCCCCTAAATCCGGCGTTTACCGCCGTGTTGTCTGGGCTGTCCTCATTATTTCTACACTTATTTTTATTGCGTCGTGGCTTCCCATTGCCGTCCCTGGCTTCTGATGTTCCTGGGTCGTTGGTACCACTGCGGACCAACCAACTGTCCTCGCCCGCGCAAAAGCGGGTCATAAGGCTTGTGAGGGCTTCCATTGTCCTTGGTTTTTCCTGGCCGAGGTGTCTGGCCAGCCATTGGTCCCGGACACTGTGTTTGAAAGCCGCTAAGGCTTCAGCATACGGGCAATCAACGATTGGTTCTTCTTAGTGAGAAATCTGTTCCAAAGCATTATGTGACTTAAATCGTCTGCATCCGGGGGTCGGACATATGTCCCTTGGAAATTAGCCCGAAAAGCATCCTCAAGTTCTTCCCAACTTCCAATTGAGTTTTCGGGGAGGCTTTTTAACCAGTGCCGAGCTGGTCCTTTCAACTTGAGGGGTAGGTATTTGATGGCGTGGAGATCATCTCCACGAGCCATGTGGATATGAAGAATAAAGTCCTCAATCCAGACTAGGGTCGGTCGTTCCGTCGTATGCCTCTATGTTTACGGGTTTAAATCCCTCTGGAAATTCATGATCCACCACCTCATCGGTGAAGCATAGTGGGTGCGCAGCACCCCTGTATTTTGATGTGTCATGGCATACTTCCGACGGTTGTAGTGTTCGGTTTTGATTCCGAGCTGTTATTCGATCAGTATAATCGTTTGTGCAGCCCTGATCCTGTGTCGGAGCACGCTTTCTAGATCCATAGATGGACCTGGCCATACCGACTTTTTTGTCAAGGTGCTCACGTAGATCGTGTGCTGACTTGTGTGCGGCGTTATTAGCCGCTTTGTCTCGGCCACGGGGTGGTCGGTCCGGCCGATCGGCCGTATTAACTTTCGGCGGTATGGGCTTTATAACCTCGTCGTCGAATTCAGGCAGAAGCTTGCGCTTTGGGTAGCTCTTGGTGTGGCGATCGCCGCCGTACTTTTCTTCAGTGTCGAGCACTTTGTTCCATCTGCGGTTGAGCGTGTCCTGCGCGGCGTTAAGCCTTTGCTTCTGCTTCTTCAAACTCCTCACGGTGGCAATAAGCCTTTTGCGGAGGTCTTCTTGTTCCAAGTGCTTTTCCGGGATGATGAATGCATCGTCGTCCGGACTGTTCTCCTCTCCGGAGACAGGTTTGTGAGTTTTATCTCTTCCATCACTATGATCGGACAGCAGCCCCGGACTATGTTCACCATCTCCTGGCTCATCCTGCTCCATCGCTGGGTCCATAGGGTCGTCATTTCCTTTGGAGTCGTCCGGGGTATTATTTCCACTTGCGCTGTTATCGCTGTTTTTGCTGTGGCGGGATTTGGGGCGGCGTCGACGCCGTCGCTTTGGTTGCTTATCAAGGGGGTTATCCTCCGTTGCATCCTTCCGTTCCTCGCCGTCTCTTTCTTTGGGTGTATCCACCATGTATATATCATACGATGAGGTGGCTGTCCAGCGCCCAATGGGCGGTGGTTCCTGTTCTTCTCCGGCATCGTCGTCCATACCGTCGATGTCTTCGGAGTCGAAATCAAGCGTGTCGGTTAAGTCGTCGACAGTGGCTATTAAGTGGGTGGTGGGTGGGTAACAAATTCCTTCGTCGTCCGCTCCCCACTCAAGCCGCAGATAGTTCGGCCCCGAATTCCCTGACAGGGAGAGAGATTTTTAATGAATTTAGCACATCGCCCAATGGTGAGTGCTGAAAGATATCCGCGGAGGTATACTCCATGATCGGTGCCCAGTCAGATTCTATAGGCACGGATGCACGCGGTTCGGAGCCTATGGCCGGAAACGAATCCGAAGGCCCGATGACGCAAACCTCATTGGAAGTGAGATCTGTGTTCAGCTCTATCACCGACGAGTGTGCGGCCTCCGCGGCGGGGTCCATCCGCCCGTCCTCGGATGACACGATCTGCTCCGGATTAAGAGCCGGGGCAGCCGTAGGTGCGATCTCCTGAACACCGCCCGATGGCAGATCTAAGTCATGCTCATCGTGACTGTTCGGCGCACCTGCCGTGGGCTCGAATCCGTCGAAGATCAAGTCTCCGCGGATGTCGGCAGTATAGTTCAAGCTTCCAAACCTGACCTGATGGCCAGGGGCGTAGCTGTTAATTTGCTCCAGATGGCCAAGCGAGTTGGCCCGCAGTGCGAAGCCGCCGAATACGAAGATCTGTCCGGGGAGGAAAACCTCACCCTGGATCCCATCGTTACAGATGATTGAAGGAGCCATCAAGCCTTATCATGATGACACAGTCGAACTCTCAATGAAAGCACCAATGTCGGTGTCAAAATCGGCGGATCTCGGGTAGGGGGTCCCGAACTGTGCGTCTAAGACTAATGGTAACAGGAGGCGGGGGACACAATGTTTACCCAGGTTCGGGCCCTCTCGATGGAGGTAATACCCTACTTCCTGCTTGATTGATCTTGATGATATGAGTATTACAAGAGTTGATCTACCACGAGATCATAGAGGCTAAACCCTAGAAGCTAGCCTATGATTATGATTGTTGTTGGTCAAACAGACTAAACCCTCCGGTTTATATAGATACCAGAGGGGGCTAGGGTTACACAAAGTCGGTTACAGAGAAGGAGATCTACATATCCGAATCGCCAAGCTTGCCTTCCACGCAAAGGAGAGTCCCATCCGGACACGGGACGAAGTCTTCAATCTTGTATCTTCATAGTCCAATAGTCCGGCCAAAGTATATAGTCCGGCAGTCCGAGTACCCCCTAATCCAGGACTCCCTCAACAGGCCTTAAAGCTCGCCTATTCCGAAGGGATCGCTAACAACACGGTTGGATTACCCACGCCCATATTAATGAGGATCCCGTGATAAGGGGACACGATCTCTGCTTCGACAAGACGTGCCAATGGAAACCACATCTCGAAACACGGAGCGGGAGGCTAAAAAAATGGTTCAAAATAATGACCAGGCGGAGACGTGGCGTCTCACTACAGAAGATGTCAGTAGATGGGACTTGTTAAATATTCTACTCCTTACGGAGCTTGTTTTGCAGAGCCGGACACATTCTCTGTGTTCGAGGACTATTTTGAAATATTCGGAGGAGGAACCTGCCTTGCAATGCCGAAGACAATCTGCGCGCCAGACACATCGTCATTGAAGCCTGGTTCAGGGGCTACTGAGGGTGTCCTGGATTAAGGGGTCCTCGGGCGTCCGGGCTATATGACGTGGGCTGGACTGATTGGCCATGAAGATACAAGACAAAATACTTCCTCCCGTGTCCGTATGGGACTCTCCATTGCGTGGAAGGCAAGCTTGGCGTTCGGATATGAAGATTCGTTCCTCTGTAAACCGACTCTGTACAACCCTAGGCCCCTCCAGTGTCTATATAAACCGGAGGGTTTAGTCCGTAGAGGAAATCACAATCATGCAGGCTAGACATCTAGGGTTTAGCTATTACGATCTCGTGGTAGATCAACTCTTGTAATCCTCATATTCATCAAGATCAATCAAGCAGGAAGTAGGGTATTACCTCCATCAAGAGGGCCCGAACCTGGGTAAACATCGTGTCCCCCGTCTCTTGTTACCATCAACCTTAGACACATAGTTCGGGGGCCCCTACCCGAGATCCGCCGGTTTTGACACCGACAACTATGTCAATAGGTTAGTCCCAAAAAATGATATAAAGTTGCTATAAAATGACTGTAAAACATCCAAGAATGATAATATAACAGCATGAATACTTCATGCTTTATAGATACGTTGGAGACGTATCAGTGCCTCTCTGATGATGTGAGTAGTTCATTGTAGACCTACGGGTCCGTAGTTAGTAGCTAGATGGCTTCCTCTCTCTCTCTTTTGATTCTCAATACAATGGTCTCGTGGAGATCTATTTGATGTAACTCTTTTTGCAGTGTGTTTGTTGGGATCCGATGAACTTTGAGTTTCTGATCAGATCTATGTTTTTATCCATGATAGTTATTTGAGTCTTTTATCTCTTATATGCATGATTACTTCTAGCCTCGTATTTTTTGTTCGAATCTTTGGTTTAGTTAGGCCGACTAGATCGATTTTTCTTGCCATGGGAAGAGGTGCTTTGTGATGGGTTTGATCTTACAGTGCTCAATCCCAGTGACAGAAGGGGAAATGACACGTATGTATCGTTACTATTAAGGATAACAAGATGGGTTCTATTCCTACATGAGTAGAGCTTGTCTACATCATGTCATCGTTCTTATTGCATTACTCCGTTTCTCCATGAACTTAATACACTAGATGCATGTTGGATAGCGGACGATGTGTGGAGTAATAGTAGTAGATGCAGGCAGGAGTCGGTCTACTAATCTTGGACGTGATGCCTATATAATGATCATTGCCTGCATATCATCATTATTATTTGAAGTTCTATCAATTGCCCAATAGTAATTTGTTTACCCACCGTATGCTATTTTTCTTGAGAGAAGCCACTAGTGAAATCTATGGCCCCCGGGTCTATTTCTCATCATATACTTTCAGATCTATATTGCTATTTGCCTTTTTATTTATTTGCAACTTCTATTTTCAGATGTATATTATCAAAAACCCAAAAATATTTTGCTGAATTTTATTTGCTTTTATTTGCATCTATCAATTTATTACAACTTTCTCCCGTTCACGTGCCAATTTCTGGCGCCGTTACCCGAAAGGGATTGACAACCCCTTTAACATGTCGGGTTGCAAGTATTTGTTCTTCGTGTGCAGGTACTGTCTATGTAGTGTTGCTTGCTTCTCCTACTGGTTCAATAACCTTGGTCTCATCACTGAGCGAAATACCTACCGTTGCTGTGCTGCATCATCCCTTCCTCTTTGGGGAATACCGACGTAGTTCAAGCCACATCAAGGTGCAATTCAATGGTTGACATCACATTTAGCAAGCACTTTACGGAAAGCACCATGAATAAAATGTGAACCACCATCAGTCATCAAATATCTAGGGACTCCAAACCTCGGAAAAATAACTTCTTTAAGCATCTTAATAGAAATGTTATGATCAGCACTACTAGTTGGAATAGCTTCTACCCACTTAGTAACGTAATCAACAACAACTAAAATATGTGTATACCCATTAGAGGAAGGAAAAGGTCCCATATAATTAAAGCCCCAAACATCAAATGGTTCAATAACAAGTGAATAATTCATAGGCATTTCCTGACGTCGACTAATATTGCCAATTCTCTGGCATTCATCACAAGACAAGACAAACTTACGAGCATCCTTGAAGAGAGTAGGCTGTCGGGGATATACCCCGCGGTATGACCCGGCCGGAAATATGACCCGGCCGGACTTGGCGGTTTACTTGAGACCCGGTTGATAACTTGGCGATTCACTGGCGACCCGCCCTGACCAGACGGTTTACAAGCAACCTGCCTGAACATTACGACTCACTGGTAACCCGGCAGGCGGGACAGACGGATGACAAGGCCCAAGGCCCAGAAGGTCGGTTTATGTTAATGGTGGGCCGGTTTAAGAGGAAAGGCGTGAAGAATATTTACCTTACAAGGAGTTAAGACCCGAACTTGTATCCGGTTTGTATTCGAAGGTAGACTACTCCTAATCCTAAAAGGACTCCACATGTAACCCGCCCCTTCAACTTATATAAGGAGGGGCAGGGCTCCCCAAAGAGGGACAGGGAAGAAGCTCAATAATCTCTAGGGCTAGACATAACTGTGAGAGCCGGTTTACGGCGACTCCCTCGTGATGATAATGAGACCTAGCCACAAACAGCATGTAGGGTTGTTACCGGATGATGTTTCCCGGGGCCCGAAGCTGTCTAAACCCTTGTCTGGTGTTGCGTCTCTCGATTCCGCTCAACCCCTCTCAAGCTACCACATAGATGCGTTGGCCTCACGACTAAGTCCTCATACTAGGACATCTGCCGTGACAAATCCACGACAGTTGGCGCCCACCGTGGGGCTCGCGCACGGTGGTGTTGAGTTGTTGAAGGGATTTTTTCCTAGGGTTTGAGAAGATTGCGGTTGGATTAGATGAACAAGAGCCGGCATAGAGCAATTGTGCAGGGTAACCCGGCGTGGTACAACCTTAAGCAGATCCGGCAAATTCAGCAGTCAACTGCAACAGATCATGGGCGAGAAGAAAAAGATTTTTTAAGATTGAGGAGATTAACGTTTCTTCTGTACGCGCGGCCACCGGGGTCTACTTTCCATTAAAACAGCAGTCATACGGATCAAGTTCCGAGAGACACGGTCGATTTAATCGGCGGATGTTACAAGAATAAAAAAAATCATCAGCGCCAAACGCTGGACGCGAAGGACCAGGTGTGTCCACAACGCGCAAGCCCCGCGGGGTCATCGATCATGAAGCAGAACCAGCCCAAGACCCCACAGGAATCAAATCTCGTTTCCCAAGGCAATCTTGGGGTGCACCACGGACTCCCAAAGAAATTCCCCTTTTTTGTGCACAAGAAGAGAAGCCAATCTATGCTACACATGACGTGGAGGAGAGAAGGCAATGCCACGGTTAATTCATACCAGTACTACTAGCCAGACTCCAATCGTACGCAGGTTACCGAGACATGTCCGATTGCTGCTGTGTTTTCCTGTTCCCACACGGCTGTCCGAGTCCCGAGGAGATTGAGATCTGTACTTCTCGTGTGTGATGATTACTAATATTTGGCGTTTGAAGAACAACCAAGTCCATCCCAAAAAAAGCCCATGGGGGCGCTAGTAGGACAAACTACGACTATTACAGAGCAGGGGTATACGCCCGTCAGATCTTTCCAAGGCTGTTAAAAAAAAGGTGCCAGACTACCAGACAAAATTATCAGGGCCCGTGTTTGACAAAAGGTGATGGCTGTTTCAAGTAGTAGTGCATTTTTACCAAGTGCATTATAACCAAGGATCATATATCGTCCGAATATATCAGGTGATATCCATCCAGTTTATCTTTTACCAGTACTTGTTAATTTTTTGTGAAAACAACCACTCCTATAGTGTTGTTATACGCAGGTAAATTATTCATTACAAAAGTGTGGATATACCGTGGATATGGAGCGTGCGCCAGCATCATTTTTATTGGCGTTCGTCTGTGTCGCGCAACTTCACGGACACGTGTGTAAGTCGCCGCCCCTGCGGTCCGGTCTACATCAACGCGCTAGCCGTCTTGCTCGTCCATGCCGCCTCACAATGCCACGGACAACTTGCCCGTCCACCCTCGCGGCCAGCTCACACGTCTGCGCCGGCTTACAATGTGGCAGACAACGTGCCCGCGGCCGACTCGCCTGTCCGCCCGGCTTACCGCGCCTGCGATTAACTCGCCCGTCCGCACCGGCTTACAGCGCCGTAGCCGACTCATCTGTTGTCCGGGCGAATCAGGTGATATTCATCCAAGTTTGTTCTTAACACATATTATTTTTGTCAAAGAGCAGTTTATCTTTGCCTTGGTCTGCAATATTGTTTATGCAGGACAGTTGTTCATTGCAAGAGGGATGGTTGTACCAAGATGCTTGACGAATATATGTGTCAGCCTCTGCCCTGCGGCCCAATTTACATCAACACGATGCGGCTAACTTATTCGTCCGCACGGCTTACCGCGCTTGCGACTAACTCGGCCGTCCGCGCCGGTTTACCACGCCGCAGCCGACTCGTCTTTACCGCCCATTTCTCGCGGCCTAGTCTACATCAACACACCGGGCCGCACCTGTCTGCATGAGCTGTTGATTGGATATGAGCAAGTCACTACTTGGGTAGCCCGGTTTTCTTTCAAAAAAATAGAGGCAAATTATCATATACTATCAACCGCCGTCTGCACTGGGTGGCTCAATGGGCAGGAGCACAAGTCGCCACCCCTATAGTTTAGTTAATTTCAAATCGCTAGTTGGAAGGAACCATTGGCCGAGTTGCTGGCACGGCTTATACGAGAACATTTATAACCCACCGCAGTCACCTCAACTTTCTGTGGATTCACATTGTGCTATCAACACCGATGATATACAAATTATGCCGGTTTATATCACGGTCAAATATGGAGAATCTCAAGTCAACTCCTCGAGTCGCCTTGAGACTCGGGATCTACAATGATACCGACTCAGCAAATGTTGTCAGTTTTCAGCGAATTTAAACCCCAGGATGTTGGAGGGAAAGATAACCTGGTCCCGGAGGCTATTACCATATTGATGAAAAATTAAAGGTTGTCAGAAAATTTCCGGTTCAAAATGAAGATTCTAGTTTAAAATCCGGTTCAAGGGAAATCTGTTCTTTCAACAGAAGCTCTGAAGCTCTCAAATCCGGTTTAAGAATTTCCGGTTCAAAAGGAATTAATCTCTCGCAAGTTCGAGTTTAAAGGCCTTCAGAAAATTTCCGGCTAAAAATGAAGATTCCGGTTTAAAATCCGGCTCAAGGAAAAGCTGTCTCCCACAAAGCTTTGAAGCTCTTAATATCCAGTTTAAGAATTTCTGGTTCAAAAGAATAATCTCTCGCAAGTTCGAGTTCTCAGGAAAAATTAAAGGGACCAAAGAGAGTCTGTTGGAAAGGCACAACTCAAACATAGGTGCCCGTTGAGCACAACTCACAATATCACTTGGGGGCTTGGTCGTATTCGAACCATAGCTACACCTCTTGATCGGCGCAAGGCTACCAGGGACATAACTTGGGGGCTTGGTCGTATTCGAACCATAGCTACACCTCTTGATCGGCGTAAGGCCACCAGGGAAATCACTTGGGGCCAAAGAGAGTGTTGCAAAAGCACAACTCAAACATAGGCACCCACTGAGTATAGCTCAAAATATTACTTGGAGATTCTTTGCTATCACAATGAACAAAGAATCTACACTTGTAATAGGCTATCAAGCCATGGCTTGGAAGCCTGGTGTATACACCTAAAAGCCCGGGTTAGCCTGCCATTTTTAAGTGAGTCACTTCGTCCAGGTAAACCTGGTATGACCCGCCGAACTTCAACAAGTCAATCTCATAAGACCCTGAACTTGTCAAAGTTAAAACGACGATTGGTTAAAGATTGAGGACCATCTTAAAAGGCTTTGTAAAATGGTTTAACTCAGCGGCCTGGAAGCCCATGAAAAGCCTCAAATTTGGGGCCTGGCAGCCCGTGAAAAGCCTCGACTACAAGTTTTCATATGTTTTTATTTGCCAAGTTGTTCTCCTTTCATGAGATTTATGAGGTTTTTGGTAAACCAGCATTCATTAACCCGGCTTGACTTTCAACTACAAGTTGTCAGTGCATAATAGCTTATAATCCGATGTTTCTTAACCTGGTCTAGTTTCGACTACAGGTCGCCCGTATTATATATGGATAATCCAGTGTTTATTACAACCCGGTACAGTTTTATCATAAATCGGTGAAATATGGGAGGAGTTATCAGTACTCAAGATTGGGTTATCACCCTTACTGCACAGGTATCCTAAACCGGCAGTACAATTCAATATCACAGGAACCGGTATTCCAAACCGGATTATATTATTCAAATCTTTAATAGCCAACATGGCTGGATTTTTATGGTTATCAGTATTATGATTAAGGTTTTCAAAGTCGCTTTAGCGCAATGGCTATTATTTTTGAATATGATTTATTCTACAATAGAGGGAATAGTCCCGAGTCGCTGCAGGCTTACGACCCGGCACTTGGGGGCTACATTATTCAAAGTTGAGATTATATCAAATATGCAAGCCTCATGTCGCTGCAAGCATGCACCATGACACTTGGGGGCTAATGCAAAGTCGTTTTTTGCTCATCTTATTGAAGACCCGACTCATCACATTATAATGAGCCGGCCCTTGGGGGCTACCAATTGCTCCTGTCAACAATTCAAGGTACACAAGTCTTAAAACCATTATATTGAAAGGTCCACTGCTCAGTTGGTAAAGCACAAAGCTCTTAACCTTGTGGACGTGGGTCCAAAGCCCATAGTGGAGTTACATCATATGATGTTATTTTCAATGAAGCATGATCATATATATAAAGTCCCTTCTCATTATTGCATAATGACCCGGCCCTTGGGGGCTACAATGGTTGAAATTTTTTGAGCATCAGGCAATTACAAGTCCCAGGTTGCTGCAAGCATGACAACCCGACACTTGGGGGCTACATAATATGGAGTATTCAGTTTTTACTAGTGACTGGGATGAACAACATGGATTTCTTCAAAAGTGGCAGTATTTATATTGAAGCAAGTCTTAAGCCATCACTTTGTTCTGCTCAAGACTTGGGGGCTACAGGTATTATATTATTATCAAAGAAATATTTTCAAATTCTCTGTTTTGAGCAAACCAGATTGACCCGGCGTCACCAATCATTATGACCCTGTGTCTGCAACCCGGCGTCATCAACAATCATGAACCGGTGTCACCAACAATCAAGACCCGGCGTCACCAACAATCATGACTCGGCGTCACCAATAATTATGACCCGGCGTCGGCAACAATTATGACCCGGTGTTATCTATATTTACAAATTAGATATTTTGGCAATGATAAACCGGCAGTTCTTCAAGTCGGCTGGATATCAGTTGAATATTTCAAAGACCAGTATTTTTGTCAAGTCAGAGCATTGAAAACCGAGTCAATTGGATTCTTTACAACATTTCTTCTACAAGCAAATTGATTATGAAGCTGGTCTATTGACCCGGATTTTCTAGAAGGAGGAAATGACAAGGATTTAAGGATGATCAGGTGCCGGTTTACAAGAATTTTTAACCCGGAGTACAACTTCTCAAAGTTGTTCTTGTGTTTGTTTACAGGATCAGTTTACCATGGATAAATCCAAGCTAAACTGGGGGCTAATGTCGGGGATATACCCCGCGGTATGACCCGGCCGGAAATATGACCCGGCCGAACTTGGCGGTTTACTTGAGACCCGGTTGATAACTTGGCGATTCACTGGCGACCCGCCCTGACCAGACGGTTTACAAGCAACCTGCCTGAACATTACGACTCACTGGCGACCCGCCCTGACCAGAAGGTCGGTTTATGTTAATGGTGGGCCGGTTTAAGAGGAAAGGCGTGAAGAATATTTACCTCACAAGGAGTTAAGACCCGCACTTGTATCCGTTTTGTATTAGAAGGTAGACTAGTCCTAATCCTCATAGGACTCCAGATGTAACCCGCCCCTTCAACTTGTATAAGGAGGGGCAGGGCTCCCCAAAGAGGGACAGGGAAGAAGCTCAATAATCTCTAGGGCTAGACATAACTGGGAGAGCCGGTTTACGGCGACTCCCTCGTGATGATAATGAGACCTAGCCACAAACAGCATGTAGGGTTGTTACCGAATGATGTTTCCCGGGGCCCGAAGCTGTCTAAACCCTTGTCTTGTGTTGCGTCTCTCGATTCCACTCAACCCCTCTCAAGCTACCAAATAGATGTGTTGGCCTCACGACTAAGTCCTCACACTAGGACATCTGCCGTGACAATTCCACGACATAGGCCAAAAAAAAACCGGATTGTAATACCTTGTGTGTTGTTCTATCTCCAGCGTGGTGTCCTCCGTAGGCCTCGGAGTGACACTTGCGTAGGATCTGTTCCTGTTCATGCTCAGGTACACAACGTCTAATAAGACCATCTACTCCTTCTTTATAAAGGTGTGGGTCATCCCAAAAGTAATGTCTTAAATCATAGAAAAACTTTTTCTTTGGCTGGTATATGAAACTGGGTGGTATAAATTTGGCAACAATATAATTAGCATAATCAGCATACCATGGAGTATTACGAGAAGCATTTATGACAGCTAATTGCTCATCCGGAAAGCTACCATCAATAGACCGTGGGTCATCAAGAACATTTTCTTTCCTAGACAAGTTGTCTGCAACGGGGTTCTCCGCTCCCCTTCTATCAATAATATGCAAATCAAATTCTTGTAGCAAGAGAACCCATCTAATAAGTCTAGGTTTAGCATCTTTCTTTTCCATAAGATATTTAATAGCAGCATGATCAGTGTGAACAGTTACTTTGGAATCAACAATATATGATCTGAACTTGCCACAAGCAAAAACAACTGCTTAAAATTCTTTTTCGGTAGTAGCATAATTTCTCTGGGCACTGTCTAGAGTTTTACTAGCATAATGAATAACATTCAATTTCTTATCAACTCTTTGCCCTAGAACAACACCAACAGTATAGTCACTAGCATCACACATAATTTCAAAGGGTCAATTCCAATTAGGTGGTTGAACAATAGGTGCAGAAATCAAGGCTCTCTTAAGTATTTCAAATGCTTCTACACAATCATCATCAAAAACAAAAGGAACATCTTTTTGCAAGAGATTAGTGAGAGGCCTAGAAATTTTAGAGAAGTCTTTAATAAACCTCCTATAGAAACCACCATGACCAAGGAAACTTCTTATACCATTGATATCTTTAGGACACGGCATCTTTTCAATAGCATCTACTTTAGCTTTATCAATTTCAATACCTCTTTCAGAAATTTTATGCCCCAAGTCAATACCTTCATTAACCATAAAGTGTGACTTCTCCCAATTAAAAACAAGATTAGTTTCTTCACATCTCTGCAAAACTCGATCAAGTTTTCTTAAGCAATCATCAAAGGAAGTTTCGTAATAAGAGAAATCATCCGTGAAAATGTCAACAATCTTTTCACAAAAGTCAGAGAATATAGCAGTCATACATCTTTGTAAAGTAGCAGCTGCATTGCTGATATGTCTCCAACGTATCTACTTTTCCTAACGCTTTTCCTCTTGTTTTGGACTCTAATTTGCCTGATTTGAATGAAGCTAACCCGGACTGACGCTGTTTTCAGCAGAACTACCATGGTGTTGTTTTTCTGCAGAAATAAAAGTTCTCGGATTGGAACGAAACTTTGCGAGGATTTTTATACAATAAAAGAGAATTTCTGGAGCCAAGAACCACCGAGGGGGGCACCTGGGTGGGCACAACCCACCGGGCGCCCCCTCCAAGCGCGCCCAGGTGGGTTGTCCCCACCCGGTGGCCCCGCAGACCTCAACCCTGATACTATAAATTCATATTTTCAAAGAAAAATCGGGGAGAAAGAATTATCGTGTTTCACGAGACGGAGCCGCCACCACCTCCTGTTCTTCATCGGGAAGCCTGATCTAGAGTCCGTTTGGGGCTTCGGTGAGGGGAATCTTCGATCTTCGTCATCACTAACCCTTCTCCATCGCCAATTTCATGATGCTCCCCACTGGGAGTGAGTAATTCCTTCGTAGGCTTGCTGGTCAGTGAGGAGTTTGGATGAGATTCATCCTGTAATCGAGTTAGTTTTGTTTGGGCTTGATCCCTAGTATCCATTATGTTCTGAGATTGATGTTGCTATGACTTTGCCAGCTTAATGCTTGTCACTTTGGGCCTGGGTGCCATGATTTCAGATCTGAACCGTTTATTTTATCACCATTATATCTATGTTCGAGATCCGATATTGCAAGTTATAGTCACCTACTACGTGTTATGATCCGGCAAACCTGGAGTGACAGAAGTCGGGACACTTCCCGGTGATGATCGTAGTTTGAGGAGTTCATGTATTCATCGTGTGTTAATGCTTTGTTCCGGTTCTCTATTAAAAGGATGCCTTAATATCCCTTAGTTTCCAATAGTACCCCGCTTCCACGGGAAGGTAGGACAAAAGATGTCATGCAACTTCTTTCTATAAGGACGTATGACTATTTACGGAATACATGCCTACATTATATTCCTGAACTGGAGATAGTGCCATATCTGAAGGAAATATGCCCTAGAGGCAATAATAAAGTATTATATATTTCCTTATATCATGATAAATGTTTATTATTCATGCTAGAATTGTATTAACCGGAAACATAATACATGCGTGAATACATAGACAAACAGAGTGTCACTAGTATGCCTCTACTTGACTAGCTCGTTAATCAAAGATGGTTATGTTTCCTAGCCATAGACATGAGTTGTCATTTGATTAACGGGATCTCCTCATTAGGAGAATGACGTGATTGACTTGACCCATTCCGTTAGCTTAGTACTCGATCGTTTAGTATGTTGCTATTGCTTTCTTCATGACTTATACATGTTCCTATGACTATGAGATTATGCAACTCCCGTTTACCGGAGGAACACTTTGTGTGCTACCAAACGTCACAACGTAAATGGGTGATTATAAAGGTGCTCTACAGGTGTCTCCAAAGGTACTTGTTGGGTTGGCGTATTTCGAGATTAGGATTTGTCACTCCAATTGTCGGAGAGGTATCTCTGGGCCCACTCGGTAATGCACATCACTATAAGCCTTGCAAGCATTGTGACTAATGAGTTAGTTGTGGGATGATGTGTTACGAAACGAGTAAAGAGACTTGCCGTTAACGAGATTGAACTAGGTATCGAGATACCGACGATCAAATCTCGGGCAAGTAACATACCGGTGACAAAGGGAACAACGTATGTTGTTATGCGGTCTGACCGATAAAGATCTTCGTAGAATATGTGGGAGCCAATATGGGCATCCAGGTCCCGCTATTGGTTATTGACCGGAGACGTGTCTCGGTCATGTCTACATAGTTCTCGAACCCGTAGGGTCCGCACGCTTAACGTTACGATGACAGTTTTATTGAGTTTTGATGTACCGAAGGAGTTCGGAGTCCCGGATGAGATCGGGGATATGACGAGGAGTCTCAAAATGGTCGAGACGTAAAGATCGATATATTGGACGACTGTATTCAGACTTCGGAAAGGTTCCGAGTGATTCGGGTATTTTTCGGAGTACCGGAGAGTTACGGGAATTCGTATTGGGCCTTAATGGGCCATACGGGAAAGGAGAGAAAGGCCTCAAAAGGTGGCCGCACCCCTCCCCATGGTCTGGTCCGAATTGGACTAGGGAAGGGGGGCGCACCCTTCCTTCTTTCTCCTTCCCCCTTCCCTTCTCCTACTCCCACAAGGAAAGGAGGAGTCCTACTCCTGGTGGGAGTAGGACTCCCCCCTATGTCGCGCCTCTCCCCTTGGTCGGCTGCCTCCCCCTTGCTCCTTTATATACGGGGGCAGGGGGGCACCCGAGAGACAACAATTGATCCTTGAGATCTCTTAGCCATGTGCGGTGCCCCCCTCCACCATATTACACCTCGATAATACCGTTGCGGAGCTTAGGCGAAGCCCTGCGTCGGTGGAACATCATCATCGTCACCACGCCGTCGTGCTGACGAAACTCTCCCTCAACACTCGGCTGGATCGGAGTTCGAGGGACGTCATCGAGCTGAACGTGTGTAGAACTCGGAGGCTGTCGGTCTACGAGGGTACGTGGACAACACTCTCCCCTCTCGTTGCTATGCATCACCATGATCTTGCGTGTGCGTAGGAAATTTTTTGAAATTACTACGTTCCCCAACAGTGGCATCCGAGCCTGGTTTTATGCGTTGATGCTATGCACGAGTAGAACACAAGTGAGTTGTGGGCGATATAAGTCATACAGCTTACCAGCATGTCATACTTTGGTTCAGCGGTATTGTGAGATGAAGCGGCCCGGACCGACATTACGCGTACGCTTACGCGAGACTGGTTTCACCGTTGCGAGCACTCGTTGCTTCAAGGTGACCGGCGGGTGTCTGTCTCTCTCACTTTAGTTGAACCGAGTGTGGCTACGCCCGGTCCTTGCGAAGGTTAAAACAACACCAACCTGACAAACTATCATTGTGGTTTTGATGCGTAGGTAAGAACGGTTCTTGCTAAGCCCATAGCAGCCACGTAAAACATGCAACAACAAAGTAGAGGACGTCTAACTTGTTTTTGCAGGGCATGTTGTGATGTGATATGGTCAAGACATGATGTGATATAATGTGTTGTATGAGATGATCATGTTTTGTAACCGAGTTATCGGCAACTGGCAGGAGCCATATGGTTGTCGCTTTATTGTATGAGATGCAATCGCCATGTAATAGTTTTACTTTATCACTAAGCGGTAGCGATAGTCGTAAAAGAAATAAGTTGGCGAGACGACAACGATACTACGATGGAGATCAAGGTGTCGAGCCGGTGACGATGGTGATCATGACGGTGCTTCGGAGATGGAGATCACAAGCACGGTGCTTCGGAGATGGAGATCACAAGCACAAGATGATGAAGGCCATATCATATCACTTATATTGATTGCATGTGATGTTAATCCTTTATGCATCTTATCTTGCTTTGATTGACGGTAGCATTATAAGATGATCTCTCACTAAAAATTTCAAGATAAAAGTGTTCTCCCTGAGTATGCACCGTTGCAAAAGTTCTTCGTGCTGAGACACCACGTGTTAATCGGGTGTGATAGGCTCTACGTTCAAATACAACGGGTGCAAAACAGTTGCACACGCGGAATACTCAGGTTAAACTTGACGAGCCTAGCATATACAGATATGGCCTCGGAACACAGAGACCAAAAGGTCGAGCGTGAATCATATAGTAGATATGATCAACATAGTGATGTTCACCATTGAAACTACTCCATCTCACGTGTTAATCGGACATGGTTTAGTTGCTTTGGATCACGTAATCACTTAGATGATTAGAGGGATGTCTATCTAACTGGGAGTTCTTAAGTAATGTGATTAATTGAACTGGAATTTATCATGAACTTAGTCCTGATAGTATTTTGCAAATTATGTTGTAGATCAATAGCTCGCGTCGTTGCTTCCCTGTGTTTATTTTTAATATGTTCCTTGAGAAAAATTATGTTGAAAGATGTTAGTAGCAAAGATGCGGATTTGATCCGTGATCTGAGGATTATCCTCATTGCTGCACAGAAAAATTATGTCCTTGATGAACCGCTAGGTGACAGACCTATTGCAGGAGCAGATGCAGACGTTATGAACGTTTGGCTAGCTCAGTTATGATGACTACTTGATAGTTTAGTGCACCATGCTTAACGGCTTAGAATCGGGACTTCAAAGACGTTTTGAACGTCATGGACCATATAAGATGTTCCAGGAGTTGAAGTTAATATTTCAAGCAAATACCCGAGTTGAGAGATATGAAGTCTCCAACAAGTTCTATAGCTAAAAGATGAAGGAGAATCGCTCAACTAGTGAGCATGTGCTCAGATTGTCTGGGTACTACAATCGCTTGAATCAAGTGGGAGTTAAACTTCCAGATATAATAAGTGATTGACAGAATTCTCTAGTCACCATCACCAAGTTAGTAGAACTTCGTGATGAACTATAGTATGCAAGGGATGGCGAAAGTAATTCCCGAGCTCTTCGTGATGCTGAAATCGACGAAGGTAGAAATCAAGAAAAACATCAAGTGTTGATGGTTGACGAGACCACTTCAAGTATTGATGGTTGACGAGACCACTAGTTTCAAGAAAAGGGCAAAGGGAAGAAGGGGAACTTCAAAAAGAACGGCAAGCAAGTTGCTACTCAAGTGAAGAAGCCCAAGTCTGTACCTAAGCCTGAGACTAAGTGCTTCTACTGCAAAGGGACTGGTCACTGGAAGCGGAACTACCCCAAGTATTTGGTGGATAAGAAAGATGGCAAAGTGAACAAAGGTATATTGGATATACATGTTATTGATGTGTACTTACTAGTGTTTATAGCAACCCCTCAGTATTTGATACTGGTTCAGTTGCTAAAGAGTAGTAACTCAAATCAGGGAGTTGCAGAATAAACAGAGACTAGTAAAAGGCGAGGTGACGATGTTTGTTGGAAGTAGTTCCAAGATTGATATGATCATCATCGCACACTCCCTGTACTTTCGGGATTAGTGTTGAAACTAAATAAGTGATATTTGGTGTTTGTGTTGAGCATGAATATGATTTGATCATGTTTATTGCAATACGGTTATTCATTTAAGTTAGAGAACAATTGTTGTTCTGTTTACATGAATAAAAAAAACCTTCTATGGTCATACACACCAACGAAGATGGTTTGTTGGATCTCGATCATAGTGATACACATATTCATAATAATGAACCCAAAATATGCAAAGTTAATAATGATAGTGCAACTTATTTGTGGCACTGCCGTTTAGGTCATATTGGTGTAAAGCGCATGAAGAAACTCCATACTGATGGGATTTTGGAATCACCTGATTATGAATCACTTGATGCTTGCGAACCGTGCCTCATGGGCAAGATGACTGAAACGCCGTTCTCCGGAACTATGGAGAGAGCAACAGATTTGTTGGAAATCATACATACAGATGTATGTGGTCCGATGAATATTGAGACTCGTAGCAGGTATCATTATTTTCTGAGCTTCACAGATGATTTGAGCAGATATGGGTATATCTACTTGATGAAACATAAGTCTGAAACATTTGAAAAGTTCAAAGAATTTCAGAGTGAAGTGGAAAATCATCGTGACAAGAAAATAAAGTTTCTATGATCTGATCGTAGAGAAGAATATTTGAGTTACGAGTTTGGCCTTCAGTTAAAACAATGTGAAATAGTTTCACTACTCACGCCACCTGGAACACCACAGCATAATGGTGTGTCCGAACGTCATAACCGTACTTTATTGGATATAGTGCAATCTATGATGTCTCTTATCAATTTACCACTATCGTTTTGGGGTTATGCATTACAGACAGCTACATTCACGTTAAAAAGGGCACCATCAAAATCCGCTGAGACGACGCCTTATGAACTGTGGTTTGGCAAGAAACCAAAGTTGTCGTTTCTTAAAGTTTGGGGTTGCGATGCTTATGTGAAAAAGTTTCATCCTGATAAGCTCAAACCCAAATCGGAGAAATGTGTCTTCATAGGATACCCAAAGGAGACAGTTGGGTACACCTTCTATCACAGATCCGAAGGCAAGACATTCGTTGCTTAGTATGGATCCTTTCCAGAGAAGGAGTTTCTCTCGAAAGATGTGAGTGGGAGGAAAGTAGAACTTGATGAGGTAACTGTACCTGCTCCCTTATTGGAAAGTAGTTCATCACAAGAAACGGTTCCTGTGACGTCTATACCAATGAGTGAGGAAGTTAATGATGATGATCATGAAACTTCAGATCAAGTTGTTACTAAACCTTGTAGGTCAACCAGAGTAAGATCCGCACTAGAGTGGTACGGTAATCCTGTTCTGGAGGTTATGTTACTAGACCATGACAAACCTACGAACTATGAAGAAGCGATGGTGAGCCCAGATTCCGCAAAATGGCTTGAGGCCATGAAATCTGAGATGACATCCATGTATGAGAACAAAGTGTGGACTTTGGTTGACTTGCCCGATGATCGGCAAGAAATTGAGAATAAATGGATCGTCAAGAGGAAGACGGACGCTGATAGTCGTGTTACTATCTACAAAGCTAGAATTGTCGCAAAAAGGTTTTTTGACAAGTTCAAGATGTTGACTACGATGAGAGTTTCTCACTCGTATCTATGCTTAAGTCTGTCTGAATCATGTTAGCAATTGCCGCCTTTTATGAAATATGGCAAAGGGATAAACAAAACTGCATTCCTTAATGGATTATTAAAGAAGAGTTGTATATGATGCAACCAAAAGATTTTGTCGATCCTAAAGGTGCTAACAAAGTGTGCAAACTCCAGCGATCCATCTATGGAGTGGTGCAAGCATATCGGAGTTGGAATATATGCTTTGATAAGTTGATCAAAGCATATAGTTTTATACAGACTTGCGGTGAAGCCTGTATTTACAAGAAAATGAGTGGGAGCACTACAACCTTTCTCATAAGTATATGTAAATGACATATTGTTGATCGGAAATGACGTCGAATTTTTCTGGAAAGCATAAAGGAGTGTTTGAATGGAGTTTTTCAAATAAAGACCTCGGTGAAGCTGCTTACATATTGGGCATCAAGATCTATAGACATAGATCAAGACGCTTGATAAGACTTTTGATGAGTACATACCTTGATAAGAGTTTCAAGGAGTTCAAAATGGATCAGTCAAAGAAGGAGTTCTTGCTTGATTTGTAAGGTATGAAGTTGAGTAAGACTCAAAACCCGACCACGGCAGAAGATAGAAATAGAATGAGAGTCATTCCCTATGCCTCAGCCATAGGTTATATAAAGTATGGCATGTTGTATACCAGACCTATTGTGTACCTTTCCATGAGTTTGGCAAGGGGATACAATAGTGATCCAGGAGTAGATCACTGGACAGCGGTCAAAATTATCCTTAGGTACCTAAAGAGGACTAAGGAAATGTTTCTCGGTTATGGATGTGACAAAGAGTTCGTCGTAAAGGGTTACGTCCATGAAAGCTATGACACTGATCCGGATGACTCTGAGTCTCAATTTGGATACATATTGAAAGTGGGAGCAATTAGCTAGAGTAGCTCCATGCAGAGCATTGTAGACATAGAAATTTGCAAAATACATAAGGATCTGAATGTGGCAGACCCGTTGGCTAAACCTCTCTCACAAGCAAAACATGATCACACCTTAGTACTCTTTGGGTGTTAATCACATGGCGATGTGAACTAGATTAATGACTCTAGTAAACCTTTGGGTTTTGGTCACATGGCGATGTGAACTATGGGTGTTAATCACATGGTGATGTGAACTATTGGTGTTAGATCACATGGCGATGTGAACTAGATTATTGACTCTAGTGCAAGTGGGAGACTGAAGGAATTATGCCCTAGAGGCAACAATAAAGTTGTTATTTTATATTTCCTTATATCATGATAAATATTTCTTATTCAAGCTAGAATTGTATTAACCGGAAATTTGATACATGTGTGGATACATAGGCAAAACACCGTATCCCTAGTAAGCATCTACTAGACTAGCTCGTTAATCAAGGATGGTTAAGGTTCCTAACCATAGACATGTGTTGTCATTTGATGAACGGGATCACATCATTAGGAGAATGATGTGATGGACAAGACCCATCCGTTAGCATAGCATATTGATCGTTTAGTTTTATTGCTATTGCTTTCTTCATGTCAAATACATATTCCTTCGACTATGAGATTATGCAACTCCGAGATACTGGAGGAATGCCTTGTGTTTTATCAAACGTCACAACGTAACTGGGTGATTATAAAGATGCTCTACAGGTATCTCTGAAGGTGTGTGTTGGGTTGGCATAGATCGAGATTAGGATTTGTAACTCCGAGTATCGGAGAGGTATCTCTGGGCCCTCTCGGTAATGCACATCATAATAAGCCTTGCAAGCAATGTGACTAATTAGTTAGTTGCAGGATGATGTATTACGGAACGAGTAAAGAGACTTACCGGTAACGATATTGAACTAGGTATGAAGATACCGATGATCGAATCTCGGGTAAGTAACATACCGATGACAAAGGGAATAACGTATGTTGTCATAACGGTTCAACCGATAAAGATCTTCGTAGAATATGTGGGAGCAAATATGAGCATCCAGGTTCCGCTATTGGTTATTGACCGGAGAGGTGTCTCGGTCATGTCTACATAGTTCTCGAACCGGTAGGGTCCGCACGCTTAGCGTTCGATGATGATTTGTGTTATATGAGTTATGTGATTTGGTGACCGAATGTTGTTTGAAGTCCCGGATGAGATCACAGACATGACGAGGAGTCTCGAAATAGTCGAGAGGTATAGGTACATATATATATATATATATATATATATATATAAATGATAGTATTCAGACACCGGAAGTGTCCCGAGAAGTATCTGGTACATATCGGAGTACCAGGGGGGTACCAGAACCCCCCGAGGGAAGATATGGGCCATAGGAGGGGAGCACACCAGCCCACAAGGGGTGGCGCCGCCCCCCCTCTTATGGTAGGAGGCCGAATAGGAGAAGGAGGTGGGGCTTCGGCCCCACTTTCCTTCCTCCTTCCCTCTTCCCTCTTTTTCCCCCTCAGGTAAAAGGAAATGGGGGAGGCCGAATTGGACTAGGGGCCCAAGTAGGATTCCTCCTACTTGGGCGCGCGCTAGGCTGCCTCTCTCCCCTCCCTACTTTATATACGTGGGTAGGGGGCGCCTAGAACACACACCAATGTTTGTTAGTGTCGGGTGGTAGGTGCGACATATGCCAACGGGTGGCTTATCATTGTGGGAGCCAGTAAGACATCGCCGGTGCCTGGAAACGGGATAAGGCGAAGACATGCACGCCGGCGAATCTTACCCAGGTTTGGGGCTCTCCTTGGAGATAACACCCCTAGTCCTTTTCTGCGGGGTCTCCGCATGATCACTAGATTAACACAAGTGGCGACAAGAGGCTCCTTGAGCTGTTTGGCTAGAGGGAGAAGAAGGGAAAGGCTAGCTCTCCCCTTCTCTCTATGTGGTGTCTAAAACTCTAAGAGATCAACCCTTTGCATGGGTGCCCTGGGGGGTTTATATAGGCCTACCCCCAGGGAACAATGGTAATCCGACTGGACGCGGGTCCAGGCCGTCAGTGTCTGTAATCACCGGCTTCTCCGCCGGCCGCTGGGGCCTGTCGACTGGTAGGTACTGCCGGCTGCCGGCCTCTTGGCCGACAGGCCGCCCCTACCGCCTGGGGGTCTTGTTGGCGGCTGGTTACTGTGGCCTCGCTCTTGATGACGATGGCTTTGTCGGGGTAAACATGGCTACAGTGCCGCTGCCCGGTGGGCTTTCACTGTAGCCTTACCTCGTCCTTTCGGCCTAATGGTTCACGAACTTCGAGGAAGGAGTGAGCCAACTGTTGGGGGCCGGCTACCGCCCGGGCCGACTTGGGGAGGCTCAGCCGCCTTCTGGTATCTCTCTGGGTCGAGGGGCCCGCCGCCTGCGGGCCGTACTGACAGCCCGTCGTGGATGGCGTCGTGGTCAATGTGGCAACAGTGCCGCGCCGGACGGGGGATGGCCGCCCCGTATGGCGTACTGTGGCCATGCTTGCTCCGGGATTCAGGGGTGGCAGGCTTCACTATAGCCATGCCCGTCTCATCACCGTTAGGTGGGTGCAGACTTTGAGGGTGCGATCTTGGCCGCCTGCTAGGAGTCGGCCTGCTGCTGGCCGGCTGCTAGGAGTCAGCCCTCTTCGCGAGAGCTTTCAAAGCCTTGCCGCCTTCCAGTAGCCTGCCGGTGGGACAGCCGGCCAGGAGAAGGCGGCCCTGTGCCTTGGATGTTCGAGGGCTCGACCGGCCCGATATTTTTTGAAGAGCCAGGGGGAGCCATTTAGGCTACCTATGGTCATTTACTCCGACAGTAGTCCCCGAAGCTAGTTGGGCTTCACGGCGAAAAGGAGAACAAGAAGCTCGAGAAGCTTCCTATCTTGAAGAGCCAACAGCTAGGAGTCGGCCCTGATCAGACGCGCCGTCTTGGAGGGGTTTTGAAGCCCGAAGGCAGGAATCAGCTGGCGCGCGCCGGGCTGCGGGCCAGCTGCCCGTCGCCTGTGCGCCACATGGCACCCTTCGGCTGGAATAGCCTGCCAGCCCACGCGCACGACGGCACGTCGCCGCAGGCTGGGGCCCGCCACTTCCATGCCTCGGCCCACGCGTGGATCCTCTGTGGCCCAAACGCGTGGATCCTCTGTGGCCCAAACGGGCGATCCTCTGTGGCCCAAACGGATAATCGCGGTCCATGGGGGAGTGGGTGCAGTTAATCCCACGCCCCCCACGTTTCGCCCCCTCAGCTTCGCCGCGCTGAGGCTATAAATAGGGGGGAGGGGGAGCAGCAGACGCTCGCACGCTGGCCCCCGCTCCGAAATTCTCTTCTTCTTCCTCCTCTCCGTCGCCGCTGCTGCTCGCCGCCCCGTCGTTCCATCAGTCATCTTGCTACGCTGCAGCTTCACCCTTGCGGGGTCGCGCTCTCACCGCCACCGCGCTTTCTCCATTGTCCTTTTGCCCTCATGGCGCGCGCCAGAGCCTGGGACGGCTCCAACGTCCACGAGGACCACATCGACTTCCTCCGCAAGTCGCAGCGGCTGCCTGGCGAGGATTACGTGCGGGTTCGTCTCACGCTAGAGGGGGAGATCTCGCCGGCGCCGGAGGAGGGCGAGCGGGTCATCTTCCGCTCGCACTGCCTGCGCGGCCTTGGCTTGCCGGCGAGCGGCTTCTTCCGCTCCTTCCTCGAGTTCTACCAACTTCAGCTGCACCACCTCACTCCGAACACGGTGGTGCTGCTGTCCGCCTTCGTCACTCTGTGCGAAGGCTTCCTTGGCGTCCTCCCCACCCTCGAGCTCTGGGGGGAGTTCTTCCAATCCAAGCTCGGCACCGTCACCAAGGGCGTTCCGGCTCAATGCGGCGCCTTCGTCGCGGTGCGGAGGCCGGCAAGCGACAATCCATTTCCTTCCATCTCGCTGATCCAGTCGGTGAAGCTGTGGCAACAGTCCTACTTCTACGTGAAGAGCATCTTCCCACAGGGCGACCGGGTTAACTTGCCGGCTTATGTAGCCGGCCCGCCGGCTGGGAGGCGGCTCCAATGGTCCTATCGGGCCAAGACGCTGTCGCCTTCTGGAGCCGCCGCCGTCGCGCGGCTCCGGATGTTGGTCCAGTTGGAGGGCCTGACCGGGCCCGGCCTGCTGGCTGCCTTCGTGGCGCGCCGTGTGCCCCCGCTCCAGGGCCGCCCTCATATGATCTGCCAAATGAGTGGGCACCTCGATCCGAGCCGGCTGTGCACCAAGGAGATGCCTCACGCAGAGGTAGCTCACATGGTGACCAACCTTGCGAACTGCAAGCTCACCGAGGAGTGGCAGTTTGGCAAGGAGCCGTACTCTCGCGCCAATCCCCCGCCTACAGTAAGTTTCCTTTTCTTCTCTCTTTCTCTCCTGTTGTCGAGTTCTTCTTGGCCGACTCTGACCAATCGGCTTGTTTTAACAAAGCCCCCTCCTTCGGCCGGCAGCCGGCGCCGCGGGGCCAGAGCGCCAATATCTCCCCGACCGGACGACGAGCGACGTGGACGACCCCTACTTGGGGCGGCCGACTTGGACGACAACGTCGTGGGGGGAGGCGGCGAAGCAGGCGGCTCCGGGCTTGGAGACGGCCTCGAGGACTGGCAGGATGATGACGAGGCAGAAGTCATCCCGTGCCGCCAGCCAGCGTCCGATCAGCAGGGCGTGAGTTCATCTGCCGCGCCGGCCACCCGAGGCGGCGCGCAGAAACGCCGGGCCGCGCCAATCCTGTTCGGCTGTCGGCCGAAGAAGCCCAAGAGCTCGGCGGCGGCGACCAAGCGGGACGAGGCAGCCGCGAAGGCCGCCCGCTTCTGCAAGTCGGTGAAGCAGCCGCAGATGGTTTCTGCGTAAGTGCCGATTCTCTTACGCGTTCCTTTCTTCTTTCTTGTTGATATTCCTCTGAACTTTCTTTGTCTCGGCTTGAAAATAGGGCTCCGCTTTCTCTTGAGCGGACTGCTGCCGCCTCCGTGGTCGGGGCGGCGGGAGGCTCCGCGAGCGCCCACCGCGTGGACCCCCGTGCCGAGCTTCAAGTGGCGACAGAGCGGAACGCGCGGGAAGCGCGGGAGGAGCAGGAGGCGGAGCAGCAGAAAGCGGCTGCCGCCAAGGAGGCGCAGGAGGCAACGGAGGAGGCGACGAAGTCATAGACCGACGCAGCGGACAAGGCCTAGGCAGATGCCGCAGCCGCAGCGCAGGCGGAGGCTTTGCGCAACCAGCCTCCGCAGCTCGTCATCCCCCTCTGCTCCGTGGCGCCTAAGATCCCGGTGATACCGCCGGAGGGACCGGTGGCGACCAACCGATGATGGAGAGGGAGGAGGGCGACGTCGTCGTTCTTGAGAGGGAGGCGGCTCCACCATCACCGACCAGGGCAGACCAAGGCAGCCAACCCAGCACGCCGCCCATGCCGCCGGCTGGAGGCGAGCCGGCTGCAAGGGCGGACCTTGTGGTCCGGTCTCCAGCACTCCAGCGCGCAGGGAAGGTAACTTCGGCACCGAACCCGCAGAAGGCCGTGGGCTCAAGCTCGTCAGCTCGCCGGGGTGAACGCCGGGTGGTGGGACGGCCATGCTGAACACGGCGGTGCAAGATCTCCAGAATCGGCTTCAATCTCAGGCCACCATGCTGAAGCAATACAACCAGGAGTTTCTCGCGACGCGGATAGCACTTCGGGTGAGCTTCTCGCTTTTTTGCTTCTTGTTCTTGAATTCTTCCGTGGGGGCGCGTCAGCGCACCCACTGGGTGTAGTCCCCGAGTTCCGAGCCGGCTGCTGAGCAAGCGGCTTGGAACTTCTTAGTAGACTTCTAATGCTATCTTGTCCTTATTCGCTCTTTTGCCCGATTTGCAGGACTATCATAACCTCCGCGCGGCTACCTTCAACTCCCAAACCCGGGAGCTGAACCAGAAGACCGCCGACTTGTCTGAGAGCCGGAGTAAGTGTTCCATCTTCTATCTCTCGTGGGGGTGCGTCAGCGCACCCACTGGGTGTAGTCCTAGAGATTTGGGCCGACTGCTGAGCAGTCGGGCCGGATCTTTTCTGGAAACTTCTTTCTTATTGCTTTTTCTTCTTTGTTGTCTCTTCAGAGGCCAACACAGACTTGCGACAGCAACTGGGTGAGGCCCAGACCGCCCTTCGCGCCAAGGAGGCTGAGTACAACACCTTGGCTCAGGAGCGCGACCGCCTAGTCAAGAAGCTGGCCGACCAGGAGGAGAGCCACAAGGCGGCCTTGAAGGCGGTGAAGGATAGCGAGGCCACCCTCCAAGCCGAGTACGAGACCAAGGCGGCGAACTGGGCCGAGTCGAAGCAGGCGCTGAGTGATGGCTATGGCCAGATTGAAGACCTGGTTGACGGTAAGCCGCCTTCTACTTCGTCCCTTTGTTTGCCGCCTATCGCTTGGTCCGACTTCTGACTCTGTGCTTTTTCTTTTCTTCTTCGTGCAGAGTACTTCCCCGGCTATTCTGTTGCCGCCAGCCAAGTCATCGAGGCCCACCACAACGCGCAGAGGCAGGCTGGTGTTGAGATTGCGCAAGATGCTCGCCGGTCGCTCGAGGAGCAGCTTCTGGCCATCCAAGCCCGCCTCCAGCCGGCTCACCGCATGCTCCGCCGTCTTCAGCGCGTTGGAGCCCAAGTGTTGTCCGCCCTCTGGCCTGGCGAAGTGATTCCCCACACCCCCAGTCGGAATGTTGACTGGCTGGAGGTGGCGGTTGGCCGCTTCGAGGCTTGGAAAGCTTCTGCAGCTCGGGCAGGCGCCAGGCGGGCGCTGGAGTTCGTCCGAGCGTGGTATCCCGGGCTGGACTTGGCCCACCTGACCACATGGCGGCAGGAGGCCAACGAGGAGCTAGAGGCGGTGCGGCCGGATATCATCCAGCGCGCCTCGGCGATCGCCAAATACACCGACACCAGCGCCTTTGCCCCCGAGCTGAATGACGACGATGTTGCTTTGCCAGAGGAGTGGTTCAGGCTGAACTCGGCGGATGGTGAAGACTCGGCGGAGGAGATCGACTCCAGCGACGAGGGCGAAGAGGAGGAGGGAGAGGACGGTGAAGACGCCGCACCGGACGGTGGAGCAGCCGGCCAGCCTCAGCTTGACCGTGCCTCTAGCAACGAGGCACGTGCGAGCGCGCCGCCTGCCGCTGGTAATGATCAAGTCGAGACTCACCAGCCAGCCACTCCTCCAGCCAGCGCCGCCGTCTCCATGGACCTGCCCAACTCGCCCGTTGCACCTTTGGCCTGAGCCGCCGTCTTTACCTTTGCTTTCCTGTTTGTTACTCTTTGAACAATATTTGTTAAATTTGCGCAGTTCCACCCACTGGGGGTGTATTCAGACTATGTTGAATGCCGGCCCTTCGAAGGCCTTTTGTTGTAAATATAATCTTGCACGTGTTTGACTTCCGACTGTGCTTGCTTTTCATCTTTTTCGGCTGTTTCCTTTGCTGCCCTCCTTTGGTCGCCGCCTTCCCAACCAGACAGCTGCTCCGCAGTCTGTGGCTGGGAAAGTGCTTGGCCGTGTGGGAGGGCAAGTACTTTAGCTTTCTTAGATTGTAGCAAGGTGAGAGGGAAGCCGGCCAGCCGGCTATTTAACAGTCGGTTGGCGGGGTGGGGAGTCGGCTTGTGTTATGTAAGTTCGTTGGTCCTTAGCCATTTTTCGTGTGGGCATCCTTTCCTGCCTTTGACTCTTGCCAGTCGGACAGTCGATTCTGTGAGCTGCGACTTTCGACAAGAGAGGGCTTGGGTGCCGGCACACTACTTGTCTGACTGCAGGTAGAACTTAACATAATTCAACGCGGCGAGTCCCCGGGCCGACTGGTCGAACCCGGTGCCGGAAAGAAGAACAAATGTAGTAACACATTCATAGGCATGATACTCATCATATAGATAAAAGAGGTTAGTCCCCGAGTGCTCCTCGGGGGGGCCCAATGTCTTGTACTTAATACAAAAGGTAGCGTGGTACATACTGCATTTAACTGTAAAATCTTCGGAGGAGATTGGCATTCCATGGTCGTTCCTACTCCTTGCCGGAATCATCTCTCTTGCGCGCCTTGGGCTTCTGTGCGTTGATCAGGTAGTAGGACTCGTTGCCTAAGGCCTTGCTAGAACGGGCCTTCCCAAGGGGCTGAGAGCTTGTGTTGGCCGGCTGTTCGCTGGATCAGCCGGAGCACAAGATCGCCCTCTTGGAAGGATCTCGGCTTGACCTTCCGATTGTGGTAGCGGCGCAAACACTGCTGGTAGATGGCGGACCGGCTGAGTGCTAACAGCCGGCCCTCTTCCAGCAGGTCAACGCCGTCTTCTCGCGCTTCCTTGGCCTCCGCTTCCGTGTACATGGTGACCCGAGGTGAGTCGAACTCGATGTCAGTTGGGATGACGGCCTCGGCACCATATACAAGGAAGAAAGGAGTGAAGCCGGTTGACTTGTTCGGGGTAGTACACAGACTCGAGAGGACGGCCGTGTCCCTAGTAAGCCTCCACTAGACTAGCACGTTAATCAAAGATGGTTAAGTTTCCTAACCAAAGATATGTGTTGTCATTTGATGAACGGGATCACATCATTAGGAGAATAATGTGATGGACAAGACCCATCCGTTAGCATAGCATGTTGATCGTTCAGTTTTATTGCTATTGCTTTCTTCATGTTAAATACATATTCCTTCGACTATGAGATTATGCAACTCCCAGATACCGGAGGAATGCCTTGTGTGCTATCAAACGTCACAACGTAACTAGGTGATTATAAAGATGCTCTACAGGTATCTCCGAAGGTGTTTGTTGGGTTGGCATAGATTGATATTAGAATTTGTCAGTCCGAGTATCGAAGAGGTATCTCTGGGCCCTCTCGGTAATGCACGTCATAATAAGCCTTGCAAGCAATGTGACTAGTGAGTTAGTTGCGGGATGATGTATTACGGAACGAGTAAATAGACTTACCGGTAACGAGATTGAACTAGGTAAGAAGATACCTACGATCGAATCTCGGGCAAGCAACATATCGATGACAAAGGGAATAACGTATGTTGTCTTAACGGTTCGACTGATAAAGATCTTCGTAGAATATGTGGGAGCCAACATGAGCATCTAGGTCCCGCTATTGGTTATTGACCGGAGAGGTGTCTCGGTCATGTCTACATAGTTCTCAAACCCGTAGGGTCCGCACGCTTAACATTCGATGACGATTTCTATTATATGAGTTATGTGATTTGGTTACCGAATATTGTTCGGAGTCCCGGATGAGATCACGGAGATGACGAGGAGTTTTGAAATGGTTGAGACGTAAAGATTGATATATAGGATGATAGTATTCGGACACCGGAAGTGTTCCGGGATGTATCGGGTACATATCGGAGTACCGGGGGGTTACCGGAACCTCCCGGGGGAAGATATGGGCTATTTGGGCCGTAGGAGGGGAGCCCACCAGTCCACAAGGGGTGGCGCCCTCCCCCCTTATGGTAGGAGGCCGAATAGGAGAAGGAGGTGGGGATTCTGCCCCCCCTTTCCTTCCTCCTTCGCTCTTCCCTCTTTTTCCCCCTCCGGTAAAAGGAAAGGGGGGAGGCCGAATTGGACTAGGGGCCCAAGTAGGATTCCTCCTACTTGGGCGTGCCCTATGCTGCCTCTCTCCCACTCCCTCCTTTATATACGTGGGGAGGGGGCACCTAGAACACACACCAACATTTGTTAGCCATGTGCAGCGCCCCCTTCCACAGTTTACGCCTCCGGTCATATTCACGTAGTGCTTAGGCGAAGCCCTGCATGGATTACTTCACCATCACTGTCACCACGCCGTCGTGCTGATGGAACTCTCCCTCGACACTTTGCTGGATCAAGAGTTCGAGGGACGTCATCGAGCTGAACGTGTGCAGAACTCGGAGGTGCCGTACGTTCGGTGCTTGATCGGTCGGAATGAGAAGAAATTTGACTACATCAACCAAGTTGTCAAAACGCTTCTGCTTTCGGTCTATGAGGGTACGTGGACACACTCTCCCCCTCTCGTTGCTATGCATCTCCTAGATAGATCATGCGTGAGCGTAGGAAATTTTTTGAAATCCCATGCTACGTTTCACAACAGTGCCATACGAGCCAGGTCTATGCGTAGATGATATGCACGAGTAGAACACAAATAGTTGTGGGTGGTGATACTCATACTGCTTACTACCAACGTCTTATTTTGATTCGGCGGTATTATGGGATGAAGCGGCCCGGACCAATCTTACATGACCACGTTCATGAGACCGGTTCCACCGACAGACATGCAACTAGTTTTGGATAAAGGTGGCTGGCGGGTGTTTGTTTCTCCTACTTTAGTTGAATTGAATTTGACTGCGGCCGGTCCTTGTTGAAGGTTAAAACAGCAAACTTGATGAAACACCGTTATGGTTTTGATACGTAGGTAAGAACGGTTCTTGCTAGAAGCCCGTAGCAGCCACGTAAAACTTGCAACAACAAAGTAGAGGACGTCTAACTTGTTTTTGCAGGGCATGTTGTTGTGATATGGTCAAGACATGATGTGATATTCGTTATTGTATGAGATGATCATGTTTTGCCTTATGGTTGTCTCTTTATTGTATGAAATGCAAACGCCATGTAACTGCTTTACTTTATCACTATGCGTTAGCGATGGTTGTAGATGCAATAGTTGGCGAGACGACCATGACGCTACGATGGAGATAAAGGTGTCGAGCCGGTGACGATGGAGATCATGACGATGCTTTGTAGATGGAGATCAAAAGCACAAGATGATGATGGCCATATCATGTCACATATTTTGATTGCATGTGATGTTTATCTTTTATATGCATCTTATTTTGCTTAGTACGGCGGTAGCATTATAAGATGATCCCTTAACTAAATTTCAAGGTATAAGTGTTCTCCCTGAGTATGCACCGTTGCGATAGTTCTTCGTGCTGAGACACCACGTGATGATCGGCTGTGATAGGCTCTACGTTCACATACAACGGGTGCAAGATAGTTTTGCAGATGCGGAATACTCGGGTTAAACTTGACGAGCCTGGCATGTACAGACATGGCCTCGAAACACTGGAGACCGAAAGGTCGAACGTGAATCATATAGTAGATATGATCAACATAGAGATGTTCACCATTGATGACTACTCCATCTCACGTGATGATTGGACATGGTGTAGTTGATTTGGATCACGTATCATTTAGATGACTTGAGGGATGTCTATCTAAGTGGGAGTTCTTAAGTAATACTCCCTCCATTCCAAAATATAGTGTGCCCGCGCTTCTCGAGGTCCAACTTTGACCATAAATTTAACCAAGGAGACCGACTGCGGCGGGAGAAAAAATTATATAATTGAAAACTTCTTTTGAATACGAATTCACTGGTATAATTTTTGCTCCCGCCGCAGTCGGTCTCCTTGGTTAAATTTATGGTCAAAGTTGAAGCACGGGAATAGAGGAAGCACTACATTTTGGAATGGAGGGAGTATGATTAATTGAACTTAATTTATCATGAACTTAGTCCTGATAGTATTTGCATATTTATGTTGTAGATCAATAGCTCGCGTATAGCTCCCCTGTTTTATTTTTGATATGTTCCTAGAGAAACTAAGTTGAAAGACGATAGTAGCAATGATGTGGGCTGGGTCCGTGATCTGAGGTTTATTCTCACTATTGCACAGAAGAATTATGTCCTTGATGCATTACTAGGTGACAGACCTATTGCAAGAGCAGATGCAGTCGTTATGAACGTTTGGAAAGCTCGATATGATGACTACTTAATAGTTTAGTGCGCCATGCTTTACGGCTTAGAACCGGGACTTCAAAAACGTTTTGAACGCCATGGAGCATATGAGATGTTCCAAGAGCTGAAATTGGTATTTCAGACTCATGCCCGTGTCGAGAGGTATGAGACCTCTGACAAGTACTTTGCCTACAAAATGGAGGAGAATAGCTCAGCTAATGATCATGTGCTCAGAATGCCTGGACACTACAATCGCTTGAATCTAGTGGGAGTTAATCTTCCAGATAAGATAGTGAATGACAGAGTTCTCTAGTCAGTATCACGAAGCTACTAGAACTTCATGATGAACTATAATGTGCAAGGGATAACGGAAAAGATTCCCGAGCTCTTCGCGATGCTGAAATCGGCGAAGGTAGAAATCAAGAAAGAGCATCAAGTGTTGATGGTTAACAAGACCACTAGTTTCAAGAAAAATGGCAAAGAAAAAGAAAGGGAACTTCAAGAAGAATGACAAGCAAGTTGCCAATCCCGTGAAGAAGCCTAAAGCTAGACCTAAGCCTAAAACTGAGTGCTTCTACTTCAAAGGGAATGGTCACTGGAAGCGGACCTACCCCAAATACTTAGCGGATAAGAAGGATGGCAAAGTGAACAAAGGTATATTTATTATACATGTTATTGATGTGTACTTACTAGTGTTCATAGTAAACCCAGGGTATTAGATGCCGGTTCAGTTGTTAAGATTAGTAACTCGAAACAGGAGTTGCAGAATGAACAGAGCCTAGTTAAGGATGAAGTGACGATGTGGGTTGGAAGTGGTTCCAAGATTGATATGATCATCATCGCACACTCCCTATACTTTCGGTATTAGTGTTGAACCTAAATAAATGTTATTTGGTGTTTGCGTTGATCATGAATATGATTCGGTCATGTTTATTGCAATATGGTTATTCATTTAAGTCAGAGAATAATTGTTGTTCTGTTTAGATGAATAAAACCTTCTATGGTCATACACCCAATGTAAATGGTTTATTGAATCTCGATCATAGTGATACACATATTCATATTGATGCCAAAAGATGCAAAGTTGATAATGATAGTGCAACATACTTGTGGAACTGCCGTTTAGGTCATATTGGTGTAAAGCGCATGAAGAAACTCCATGCAGATGGACTTTTGGAATCACTTGATTATGCATCATTTGATACTTGCAAACCATGCCTCATGGGCAAGATGACTAAAACTTCATTCTCCGGAACAATGGAGCAAATCAATGACTTAATGGAAATAATACATACCGATGTATGTGGTCCGATGAGTGTTGAGGCTCGCGACCGGTATCGTTATTTCCGGACCTTCACAGATGATTTGAGCAGATATGGGTATATCTACTTGATGAAACAAAAGTCTGAAACATTTGAAAAGTTCAAGGAATTTCAGAGTGAAGTTGAGAATCATCCTACAAAGAAAATAAATTTTCTACGATCTGATCGCGGAGGTGAATATTTGAGTTACGAGTTTGGCCTTCATTTTAAAAAAGTGGAATAGTTTCACAACTCACGCCACCAGGAACACCACAGAGTAATGGTGTGTCTGGACGTCGTAATCGTACTTTATTGGATATGTTGCGTTCTATGATGTCTCTTACCGACTTACCAATATTGTTTTGGAATTATGCATTAGAGACAGCCGCATTCACATTAAATAGGGCACCGTCTAAATCCGTTGAGACGACACCGTATGAACTGAGGTTTGGCAAGAAACCTAAGTTGTCATTTCTTAAAGTTTGGGGTTGCGATGCTTATGTGAAAAAGCTTCAACCTGATAAGCTCGAACCCAAATCAGAGAAATGCGTCTTCATAGGATACCCAAAAGAAACTGTTGGGTACACCTTCTATCACAGATCCGACGGCAAGAACTTTTTTGCTAAGAATGGATCCTTTCTAGAGAAGGAGTTTCTCTCGAAAGAAGTGAGTGGGCGAAAAGTCGAACTTGATGAGGTAATTGTACCATCTCTCGAATTGGAAAGTAGCTCATCATAGAAAACCGTTCCCATGATGCCTACACCAACTAGAGAGGAAGATAATGATAATGATCATGAAACTTCAGATCAAGTTACTATCGAACCTCGTAGGTCAACCAGAGCATGTTCCGCACCAGAGTGGGACGGTAATCCTGTTCTGGAAGTCATGTTACTGGACCATGACGAACCTACTAACTATGAGGAAGCAATGATGAGCCCAGATTCCGCAAAATGGCTTGAGGCCATGAAATCTGAGATAGGATCCATGTATGAGAACGAAGTATGGACTTTTGGTTGACTTGCCCGGTGATCGGCAAGCCATTGAGAATAAATGGATCTTCAAGAGGAAGACGGACGCTGATGGTAGTGTTACTATCTGCAAAGCTCGACCTGTTGCAAAAGGTTTTCGACAATTTCAAAGTGTTGACTACGATGAGATTTTCTCACTCGTAGCGATGCTTAAGTCTGTCCGAATCATGTTAGCAATTGTCGCGTTTTATGAAATTTGGCAAAGGGATGTCAAAACTGCATTCCTTAATGGATTATTAAAGAAGAGTTGTATATGATGCAACCAAAAGATTTTGTCGATCCTAAAGGTGCTAACAAAGTGTGCAAACTCCAGCGATCCATCTATGGAGTGGTGCAAGCATATCGGAGTTGGAATATATGCTTTGATAAGTTGATCAAAGCATATAGTTTTATACAAACTTGCGGTGAAGCCTGTATTTACAAGAAAATGAGTGGGAGCACTACAACCTTTTTCATAAGTATATGTAAATGACATATTGTTGATCGGAAATGACGTCGAATTTTTCTGGAAAGCATAAAGGAGTGTTTGAAAGGAGTTTTTCAAATAAAGACCTCGGTGAAGCTGCTTACATATTGGGCATCAAGCTCTATAGACATAGATCAAGACGCTTGGTAAGACTTTCGATGAGTACATACCTTGATAAGAGTTTCAAGGAGTTCAAAATGGATCAGTCAAAGAAGGAGTTCTTGCTTGATTTCTAAGGTATGAAGTTGAGTAAGACTCAAAACCCGACCACGGCAGAAGATAGAAATAGAATGAGAGTCATTCCCTATGCCTCAGCCATAGGTTATATAAAGTATGGCATGTTGTATACCAGACCTATTGTGTACCTTGCCATGAGTTTGGCAAGGGGATACAATAGTGATCCAGGAGTAGATCACTGGACAGCGGTCAAAATTATCCTTAGGTACCTAAAGAGGACTAAGGAAATGTTTCTCGGTTATGGATGTGACAAAGAGTTCGTCGTAAAGGGTTACATCCATGAAAGCTATGACACTGATCCGGATGACTCTGAGTCTCAATCTGGATACATATTGAAAGTGGGAGCAATTAGCTAGAGTAGCTCCATGCAGAGCATTGTAGACATAGAAATTTGCAAAATACATAAGGATCTGAATGTCGCAGACCCGTCGGCTAAACCTCTCTCACAAGCAAAACATGATCACACCTTAGTACTCTTTGGGTGTTAATCACATGGCGATGTGAACTAGATAACTGACTCTAGTAAACCTTTGGGTTTTGGTCACATGGCGATGTGAACTATGGGTGTTAATCACATGGTGATGTGAACTATTGGTGTTAGATCACATGGCGATGTGAACTAGATTATTGACTCTAGTGCAAGTGGGAGACTGAAGGAAATATGCCCTAGAGGCAACAATAAAGTTGTTATTTTATATTTCCTTATATCATGATAAATATTTCTTATTCATGCTAGAATTGTATTAACCGGAAATTTGATACATGTGTGGATACATAGGCAAAACACCGTATCCCTAGTAAGCGTCTACTAGACTAGCTCGTTAATCAAGGATGGTTAAGTTTCCTAACCATAGACATGTGTTGTCATTTGATGAACGAGATCACATCATTAGGAGAATGATGTGATGGACAAGACCCATCCGTTAGCATAGCATATTGATCGTTTAGTTTTATTGCTATTGCTTTCTTCATGTCAAATACATATTCCTTCGACTATGAGATTATGCAACTCCGAGATACTGGAGGAATGCCTTGTGTTCTATCAAACGTCACAATGTAACTGGGTGATTTTAAAGATGCTCTACAGGTATCTCTGAAGGTGTTTGTTGGGTTGGCATAGATCGAGATTAGGATTTGTCACTCCGAGTATCGGAGAGGTAACTCTGGGCCCTCTCGGTAATGCACATCATAATAAGCCTTGCAAGCAATGTGACTAATTAGTTAGTTGCAGGATGATGTATTACGGAACGAGTAAAGAGACTTACCGGTAACGATATTGAACTAGGTATGAAGATACCGATGATCGAATCTCGGGCAAGTAACATACCGATGACAAAGGGAATAACGTATGTTGTCATAACGGTTCAACCGATAAAGATCTTCGTAGAATATGTGGGAGCAAATATGAGCATCCAGGTTCCGCTATTGGTTATTGACCGGAGAGGTGTCTCGGTCATGTCTACATAGATCTCGAACCAGTAGGGTCCGCACGCTTAACGTTCGATGATGATTTGTATTATATGAGTTATGTGATTTGGTGACCGAATGTTGTTCGAAGTCCCGGATGAGATCACAGACATGACGAGGAGTCTCGAAATAGTCGAGAGGTATAGGTATATATATATACATGATAGTATTCAGACACCGGAAGTGTCCCGAGAAGTATCTGGTACATATCGGAGTACCGGGGGGGTACCAGAACCCCCCGAGGGAAGATATGGGCCATAGGAGGGGAGCACACCAGCCCACAAGGGGTGGCGCCGCCCCCCCCCCCCCTTATGGTAGGAGGCTGAATAGGAGAAGGAGGTGGGGCTTCGGCCCCACTTTCCTTCCTCCTTCCCTCTTCCCTCTTTTTCCCCCTCAGGTAAATGGAAATGGGGGAGGCCGAATTGGACTAGGGGCCCAAGTAGGATTCCTCCTACTTGGGCGCGCGCTAGGCTGCCTCTCTCCCCCTCCCTCCTTTATATACGTGGGTAGGGGGCGCCCAGAACACACACCAATGTTTGTTAGTGTCGGGTGGTAGGTGCGACATATGCCAACGGGTGGCTTATCATTGTGGGAGCCAGTAAGACATCGCCGGTGCCTGGAAACGGGATAAGGCGAAGACATGCACGCCGGCGAATCTTACCCAGGTTTGGGGCTGTCCTTGGAGATAACACCCCTAGTCCTTTTCTGCGGGGTCTCCGCATGATCACTAGATTAACACAAGTGGCGACAAGAGGCTCCTTGAGCTGTTTGGCTAGAGGGAGAAGAAGGGAAAGGCTAGCTCTCCCCTTCTCTCTATGTGGTGTCTAAAACTCTAAGAGATCAACCCTTTGCATGGGTGCCCTGGGGGGTTTATATAGGCCTACCCCCAGGGGAACAATGGTAATCCGACTGGACGCGGGTCCAGGCCGTCAGTGTCTGTAATCACCGGCTTCTCCGCCGGCCGCTGGGGCCTGCCGACTGGTGGGTCCTGCCGGTTGCCGGCCTCTTGGCCGACAGGCCGCCCCCACCGCCTGGGGGTCTTGTCGGTGGCTGGTTACTGTGGCCTCACTCTTGATGACGATGGCTTTGTCAGGGTAAACATGGCTACAGTGCCGCTGCCCGGTGGGCTTTCACTGTAGCCTTACCTCGTCCTTTCGCCTTAATGGTTCACGAACTTCGAGGGAGGAGTGAGCCAACTGTTGGGGGCCGGCTACCGCCCGGGCCGACTTGGGGAGGCTCAGCCGCCTTCTGGTATCTCTCTAGCTGGAGGAGCCCGCCGCCTGCGGGCCGTACTGACAGCCCGTCGTGGATGGCATCGTGGTCAACGTGGCAACAGTGTCGCGCCGGACGGGGGATGGCCACCCCGTATGGCGTACTGTGGCCATGCTTGCTCCGGGATTCGGGGGTGGCAGGCTTCAGTGTAGCCATGCCCGTCTCATCACCGTTAGGTGGGTGCAGACTTTGAGGGTGCGATCTTGGCCGCCTGCTAGGAGCCGGCCTTCTGGTGGCCGGCTGCTAGGAGTCGGCCCTCTTCGCGAGAGCTTTCAAAGCCTTGCCCCTTCCTGTAGCCGACCGGTGGGACAGCCGTCCAGGAGAAGGCGGCCCTGTGCCTTGGATGTTCGAGGGCTCGACCGGCCCGATATTTTTTGAAGAGCTAGGGGGAGCCAGTTAGGCTACCTATGGTCATTTACTCCGACAGTAGTCCCCAAAGCTAGTTGGGCTTCGCGGCTAAAAGGAGGACAAGAAGCTCGAGAAGCTTCCTATCTTGAAGAGCCAACAGCTAGGAGTCGGCCCTGATCAGATGCGCCGTCTTGGAGGGGTTTTGAAGCCCGAAGGCAGGAATCAGCTGGCGCGCGCGCCGGGCTGCGGGCCGGCCGCCCGTCGCCTGCGCGCCACATGGCACCCTTCGGCTGGAATAGCATGCCAGCCCACGCGCACGACGGGACGTCGCCGCAGGCTGGGGCCCGCCAATTCCATGCCTCGGCCCACGCGTGGATCCTCTATGGCCCAAACGCGTGGATCCTCTGTGGCCCAAACGGGCGATCCTCTGTGGCCCAAACGGATAATCGCGGGCCATGGGGGAGTGGGTGTAGTTAATCCCACGCCCCCCACGTTTCGCCCCCTCAGCTTCGCCGCGCCGAGGCTATAAATAGGGGCGAGGGGGAGCGGCAGACGCTCGCACGCTCGCCCCCGCTCCGAAATTCTCTTCTTCTTCCTCCTCTCCGTCGCCGCTGCTGCTCGCCGCCCCGTCGTTCCATCAGTCATCTTGCTACGCTGCAGCTTCACCCTTGCGGGGTCGCGCTCTCACCGCCACCGCGCTTTCTCCGTTGGCCTTTTGCCCTCATGGCACGCGCCAGAGCCTGGGACGGCTCCAACGTCCACGAGGACCACATCGACTTCCTCCGCACGTCGCGGCGGCTACCTAGCGAGGATTACGTGCGGGTTCGTCTCGCGCCAGAGGGGGAGATCTCGCCGGCGCTGGAGGAGGGCGAGCGGGTCATCTTCCGCTCGCACTGCCTGCGCGGCCTTGGCTTCCCGGCGAGTGGCTTCTTCCGCTCCTTCCTCGAGTTCTACCAACTTCAGCTGCACCACCTCACTCCGAACACGGTGGTGCTGGTGTCCGCCTTCGTCACTCTGTGCGAAGGCTTCCTTGGCGTCCTCCCCACCCTCGAGCTCTGGGGGGAGTTTTTCCAATCCAAGCTCGGCACCGTCACCAAGGGCGTTCCGGCTCAATGCGGCGCCTTCGTCGCGGTGCGGAGGCTGGCAAGCGACAATCCATTTCCTTCCATCACGCTGATCCAGTCGGTGAAGCTGTGGCAACAATCCTACTTCTACGTGAAGAGCATCTTCCCACAGGGCGACTGGGTCAACTTGCCGGCTTATGTAGCCGGCCCGCCGGCTGGGAGGCGGCTCCAATGGTCCTATCGGGCCAAGACGCTGTCGCCTTCTGGAGCCGCCGCCGTCGCGCGGCTCCGGATGGTTGTCCAGTTGGAAGGCCTGACCGGGCCCGGCCTGCTGGCTGCCTTCGTGGCGCGCCGTGTGCCCCCGCTCCAGGGCTGCCCTCATATGATCTGTCAGATGAGTGGGCACCTCGATCCGAGCCGGCTGTGCACCAAGGAGATGCCTCACGCAGAGGTAGCTCACATGGTGACCAACCTTGCGAACTGCAAGCTCACCGAGGAGTGGCAGTTTGGCAAGGAGCCGTACTCTCGCGCCAATACCCCGCCTACAGTAAGTTTCCTTTTCTTCTCTCTTTCTCTCCTGTTGTCGAGTTCTTCTTGGCCGACTCTGACCAATCGGTTTGTTTTAACAAAGCCCCCTCCTTCGGCCGGCAGCCGGCGTCGCGGGGCTAGAGCGCCAATATCTCCCCGACCGGACGACGAGCGACGTGGACGACCCCTACTTGGGGCGGCCGACTTGGACGACAACGTCGTGGGGGAGGCCGCGAAGCAGGCGGCTCCGGGCTTGGAGACGGCCTCGAGGACTGGCAGGATGATGACGAGGCGGAAGTTGTCCCGTGCCGCCAGCCGGTGTCCGATCAGCAGGGCGTGAGTTCATCTGCCGCGCCGGCCGCCCGAGGCGGCGCGCAGAAACGCCGGACCGCGCCAATCCTGTTCGGCTGTCGGCCGAAGAAGCCCAAGAGCTCGGCGGCGGCGACCAAGCGGGACGAGGCAGCCGCGAAGGCCGCCCGCTTCTGCAAGGCGATGAAGCAGCCGCAGATGGTTTCTGCATAAGTGCCGATTCTCTTACGCGTTCCTTTCTTCTTTCTTGTTGATATTCCTCTGAATTTTCTTTGTCTCGGCTTGAAAACAGGGCTCCGCTTTCTCTTGAGCGGACTGCTGCCGCCTCCGTGGCCGGGGCGGCGGGAGGCTCCGCGAGCGTCCACCGCGTGGACCCCTGTGCCGAGCTTCAAGTGGCGACAGAGCGGAACACGCGGGAAGCACGTGAGGAGTAGGAGGCGGAGCAGCAGAAAGCGGCAGCCGCCAAGGCGGCGCAGGAGGCAACGGAGGAGGCGGCGAAGGCACAGACCGACGTAGCGGACAAGGCCCAGGCGGATGCCGCAGCCGCAGCGCAGGCGGAGGCTTTGCGCAACCAGCCTCCACAGCTCGTCATCCCCCTCCGCTCTGTGGCGCCTGAGATCCCGGTGATACCGCCGGAGGGAGCCAGTGGCGACCAACCGATGATGGAGAGGGAGGAGGGCGACGTCGTCGTCCTGGAGAGGGAGGCGGCTCCACCATCACTGACCAGGGCAGACCAAGGCAGCCAACCCAGCACGCCGCCCATGCTGCCGGCTGGAGGCGAGCCGGCTGCAAGGGCGGACCTTGTGGTCCGGTCTCCAGCACGCCAGCGCGCAGGGAAGGCAACTTCGGCACCGAAACCGCAGAAGGCCGTGGGCTCAAGCTCGTCAGGCCTGGATCTGGAGACGGCTAGCGTCAGCTCGCCGGGGTGAACGCCGGGTGGTGGGACGGCCATGCTGAACACGGCGGTGCAAGATCTCCAGAATCGGCTTCAATCTCAGGCCACCATGCTGAAGCAATACAACCAGGAGTTTCTCGCGACGCGGATAGCACTTCGGGTGAGCTTCTCGCTTTTTTGCTTCTTGTTCTTGAATTCTTCCGTGGGGGCGCGTCAGCGCACCCACTGGGTGTAGTCCCCGAGTTCCGAGCCGGCTGCTGAGCAGGCGGCTTGGAACTTCTTAGTAGACTTCTAATGCTATCTTGTCCTTATTCGCTCTTTTGTCCTATTTGCAGGACTATCATAACCTCCGTGCGGATACCTTCAACTCCCAAACCCGGGAGCTGAACCAGAAGACCGCCGACTTGTCTGAGAGCCGGAGTAAGTGTTCCATCTTCTATCTCTCGTGGGGGCGCGTCAGCGCACCCACTGGGTGTAGTCCTAGAGATTTGGGCCGACTGCTGAGCAGTCGGGCCGGATCTTTTCTGGCAACTTCTTTCTTATTGCTTTTTCTTCTTTGTTGTCTCTTCAGAGGCCAACACAGACTTGCGACAGCAACTGGGTGAGGCCCAGACCGCCCTTCCCGCCAAGGAGGCTGAGTACAACACCTTGGCTCAGGAGCGCGACCGCCTAGTCAAGAAGCTGGCCGACCAGGAGGAGAGCCACAAGGCGGCCTTGAAGGCGGTGAAGGATAGCGAGGCCACCCTCCAAGCCGAGTACGAGGCCGAGGCGGCGAACTGGGCCGAGTCGAAGCAGGCGCTGAGTGATGGCTATGGCCAGATTGAAGACCTGGTTGACGGTAAGCCGCCTTCTTCTTCGTCCCTTTGTTTGCCGCGTATCGCTTGGTCTGACTTCTGACTCTGTTTTTTTTCTTTTCTTCTTCGTGCAGAGTACTTCCCCGGCTATTCTGTTGCCGCCAGCCAAGTCATCGAGGCCCACCACAACGCGCAGAGGCAGGCTGGTTTTGAGATTGCGCAAGATGCTCGCCGGTCGCTCGAGGAGCAGCTTCTGGCCATCCAAGCCCGCCTCCAGCTGGCTCACCGCATGCTCCGCCGTCTTCAGCGCGTTGGAGCCCAAGTGTTGTCTGCCCTCTGGCCTGGCGAAGTGATTCCCCACACCCCCAGTCGGAATGTCGACTGGCTGGAGGTGGCGGTTGGCCGCTTCGAGGCTTGGAAAGCTTCTGCAGCTCGGGCAGGCGCCAGGCGGGCGCTGGAGTTCGTCCGAACGTGGTATCCCGGGCTGGACTTGGCTCACCTGACCACATGGCGGCAGGAGGCCAACGAGGAGCTAGAGGCGGTGCGGCCGGCTAACATCCAGCGCGCCTCGGCGATCGCCAAATACACCAACACCAGCGCCTTTGCCCCCGAGCTGAATGACGACGACGTTGCTCTGCCAGAGGAGTGGTTCAAGCTGAACCCGACGGATGGTGAAAACTCGGCGGAGGAGATCGACTCCAGCGACGAGGGCGAAGAGGAGGAGGGAGAGGACGGTGAAGACGCCGCACCGGACGGTGGAGCAGCCGGCCAGCCTCAGCTTGACCGTGCCTCTAGCAACGAGGCACGTGCGAGCGCGCCGCCTACCGCTGGTAATGATCAAGTCGAGACTCACCAGCCAACCACTCCTCCAGCCAGCGCCGCCGTCTCCACGGACCTGCCCAACTCGCCCGTTGCACCTTTGGCCTGAGCCGCTGTCTTTACCTTTGCTTTCCTGTTTGTTACTCTTTGAACAATATTTGTTAAATTTGCGCAGTTCCACCCACTGGGGGTGTACTCAGACTATGTTGAATGCCGGCCCTTCGAAGGCCTTTTGTTGTAAATATAATCTTGCACGTGTTTGACTTCCGACTGTGCTTGCTTTTCATCTTTTTCGGCTGTTTCCTTTGCTGCCCTCCTTTGGTCGCCGCCTTCCCAACTGGACAGCTGCTCCGCAGTCTGTGGCTGGGAAAGTGCTTGGCCGTGTGGGAGGGCAAGTACTTTAGCTTTCTTAGATTGTAGCAAGGTGAGAGGGAAGCCGGCCAGCCGGCTATTTAACAGTCGGTTGGCGGGGTGGGGACTCGGCTTGTGTTATGTAAGTTCGTTGGTCCTTAGCCATTTTTCGTGTGGGCATCCTTTCCTGCCTTTGACTCTTGCTAGTCGGACAGTCGATTCTGTGAGCTGCGACTTTCGACAAGAGAGGGCTTGGGTGCCGGCACACTACTTGTCTGACTGCAGGTAGAACTTAACATAATTCAAGGCGGCGAGTCCCCGGGCCGACTGGTCGAACCCGGTGCCGGATAGAAGAACAAATGTAGTAACACATTCATAGGCATGATACTCATCATATAGATAAAAGAGGTTAGTCCCCGAGTGCTCCTCAGGGGGGGCCCAATGTCTTGTACTTAATACAAAAGGTAGCGTGGTACATACTGCATTTAACTGTAAAATCTTCGGAGGAGATTGGCATTCCATGGTCGTTCCTACTCCTTGCCGGAATCATCTCTCTTGCGCGCCTTGGGCTTCTGTGCGTCGATCAGGTAGTAGGAGTCGTTGCCTAAGGCCTTGCTGATGATGAAGGGGCCTTCCCAAGGGGCCGAGAGCTTGTGTTGGCCGGCTGTTCGCTGGATCAGCTGGAGCACAAGATCGCCCTCTTGGAAGGATCTCGGCTTGACCTTCCGGTTGTGGTAGCGGCGCAAACCCTGCTGGTAGATGGCGGACCGGCTGAGTGCTAACAGCCGGCGCTCTTCCAGCAGGTCAATGCCGTCTTCTCGCACTTCCTTGGCCTCCGCTTCCGTGTACATGGTGACCCGAGGTGAGTCGAACTCGATGTCAGTTGGGATGACGGCCTCGGCACCATATACAAGGAAGAAAGGAGTGAAGCCGGTTGACTTGTTCGGAGTAGTACACAAGACTCCAGAGGACGGCCGGCAGCTCCTTGTGCCAGCAGCCGGCCGAGCGCTCCAGTGGTACGACCAGTCGGGGCTTGATGCCGGACAGGATGACGCCGTTTGCTCCCTCGACTTGGCCGTTTGACTGCGGATGGGCAACGGACTCTAAGTCCAGTCGGATGCCCTGTGTCACGCAGAAACGTGCCAATGCTCCTTTGGCAAAATTCGTGCCGTTGTCGGTGATGATGCTGTGTGGTATGCCATACCGGGTGGTGATGTTTGCGATCAATGTCACAGCAGTCGGCCCATTCAGCTTTTTGATTGGCTTCGCTTGAATCCACTTGGTGAACTTGTCCACAGCGACAAGCATGTGTGTCATGCCGCTGCGTGCTGTCTTGAATGGGCCCACCATGTCCAGCCCCCAGACGGCAAAAGGCCAGGTGAGGGGGATGGTCTTGAGTGCGGAAGCCGGCAGGTGTTGCTTGGAGCTGAAAACTTGGCACCCTTTGCAGTGTTTGACTAATTCTTTGGCGTCTTCCAAAGTAGTCGGCCAGAAGAACCCATGGCGGAAAGCTTTGGCGACAAGTGATCCTGAGGCTGCGTGGTGGCCGCACTCGCCTTGGTGGATGTCCTTGAGGATTGCAATGCCCTTCTCTGGCTCGACGCAGCGCTGGAAGACTCCAGTGACACTGCGCCTAACGAGTTCTCTGTTCACTATTGTGTATGCTCCGGCTAGGCGTTGAACTTGTCTTGCCGAGATCTCGTCAGTCGGCAGCTCTCTGTTTACCAGAAAGTTGAGGATGGGTTGGGCCCATGATGGAGCTGTGACTTCTTCTATTGCCAACACGGCTACGGCGACCAGGTTGGGTGGGCTGGGTGGTGAAGAGTTGGAGTCGGCCATTGCCTGTTGTGTGGTTGCAGTCCCCGGGCCGACTCCTGTAGTCCCCGGGCCCGGTTCTGAAGTCCCCGAGCCAGGTGCGACTACAGCAGTCCCCAAGCAGCCTGTCGAAGTCCCCGAGCCGCCTGCTGGGTTCCCCAAGTAGGATCCGACTGCATCAGGGTCAGGCGGTACGAAGATGGAGTCTGATTCTGGAGACGGCTTGAGGAGGCGTTGGAGAGAGACGCTGGTTGGTATAGCTTGTCGGGCGGAGCCGATTCGTGCCAGGGCATCTGCTTGCTCGTTGTCGGCCCGTGGCACGTGGAGAAACTCGCATCCTTCAAAATATCCACTGAGTTGCTGAACGAGGAAGCGGTAGCTCGCCATGTTTGCGTCCTTGGCATCCCAATCACCAGATGATTGTTGGATCACCAAGTCCGAGTCGCCATAGCACAGGATCCGGCGGATGCCGAGTTCTTTGGCTAGCCGAAGCCCATGTATGAGCGCTTCGTACTCGGCCACGTTGTTGGAGGTGGCAAAATGAATTTGCAATGTGTATCTGAGCTTGTCACCCTTGGGAGAGGTGAGGACGATGTCGGCTCCCAAGCCGGTGCGCATCTTGGATCCGTCAAAGTGCATCCGCCAATGAGTGGAGTCGGGAGCCGGCGGCAGGTACTGGGTCTCGGCCCAGTCAACAAGGAAGTCGGCCAATGCTTGGGACTTGATGGCGGTGTGAGGCTGGTAGAAGATGGTGTAAGGAGCCAGCGCAATGGCCCATTTGGCCACCCGGCCAGATGAATCTCGGCTGCCTATGATCTCGGCAAGCGGGGCAGTGCATACGACCGTGATGGGGTGCTCTTGAAAGTAGGGCTTGAGCTTCTTGGCGGCGAAGTACACGCCATAGCACATCTTCTGGTAGTGGGGGTAATTCTGCTTCGAGGTTGACAGTACTTCGCTCAAATAATACACCGGCCTCTGGACTAGCTGAGCTCGACCTTCTTCTAGGCGCTGAACCACGATAACAGTGCTGACCACCCGGCTAGTCGCGGCAATGTAAAGGAGCATGGGCTCTTTCTCAGTCGGTGCCGCCAGGACAGGCGGCGTTGTCAACATCTTCTTCAGCTCGTGAAAAGCTTGGTCCGCCTGGTCATTCCACTCGAAGTGAGTGGATTTCCTCATGAGCCGGTACAGGTGGAGAGCCTTCTCTCCTAGCCGATTGATGAAGCGGTTAAGGGAGGCCAGGCACCCGGTGAACTTTTGGACATCTCGCAGCTTGGTGGGAATCTCCATCCTTTCTATGGCTTTAATCTTCACTGGGTTGCACTCGATGCCGCATTCAGAGACCAGGAAGCCTAGAAGCTGGCCGGCTGGTACTCCGAACACGCATTTCTCAGGGTTGAGCTTGATCTGAAATCGGCGCAAGTTGTCAAATGTTTCTTTGAGATCTTCCAGCAGGGTGCCGCGCTTCTCCGTCTTCACCACAATATCGTCTACATAGACGTGGGCATTTCTGCCGAGCTGCTTGAGGAGGCATTTCTGCATGCAACGCTGAAAAGTGGCACGGCATTTCTCAAGCCGAATGTCATAGTCAGGTAGCAGAAGGCTCCGAATGGTGTGATGAAGGCGGTCTTCAGGCGGTCGGCTGGATCCAACTTGATCTGATGGTAACCTGAGTAGGCATCCAAGAAACTCAACAGCTCGCATCCGGCTGTGGAGTCTATCACTTGATCGATTCGAGGCAAGGCAAACGGTTCTTTGGGGCAGGCTTTGTTGAGACTGGTGTAATCTATACACATGCGCCATTTCTTGTTTTTCTTCAACACAAGGACCGGATTGGCAAGCCATTCTGGAAAGAACACCTCCATAATGAAGCCAGCTGCCAGAAGCCGGGCTATCTTTTCTCCAACAATTCTTCTCTTTTCCTCTGACAGTCGGCGGAGGGGCTGCTTGACTGGTTTTGCATATGCTCGGACGTGTAGCTTGTGCTCGGCGAAATCCGTCGGAACACCCGGCATGTCCTTTGGGGACCATGCAAAGATATCCTGATTATCACGGAGGAAATCGACGAGCTCGCCTTCCTATTTGCTGTCCAGGTTTGCTCCTATGACAGCAAACCTTTCCGGGTGCTCTGGGTCCAGAGGTATCTTCTTTGTTTCCTTGGCCGGCTGGAAGGAGCCTTGAGCCTCTGATTCCTTGGGGTCAGGTGACAGGTCCGGCTGCTTGCCGGCCATGGCCACAACTCGGTCTAGCATCTTCTTCTCTGCAGCAATCACGAGGGACTCGGCCAGCAGCCGCTGCTGGCTGCGGCACATGCAGAGGATTTCTTGTAGTCTCCGGCTATGGTGATGATGCCCTTGGAGCTCGGCATCTTCATCTTGAGGTAGGCATAGTGGGGTACAGCCATGAACTTGGCCATGGCAGGTCGGCCAAGCAATGCGTGGTAAGGGCTCTCTAGATCCACCACTTCGAACCAGATTGCTTCTCGGCGGAAGTGATCCTTGTCTCCAAAGAGAACATCTATCTTGATGTTGCCGATTGGTGAGCAGGACAGGCCGGGTACAATGCCATGGAACACAGTCCGACTAGGCAAAGTTGCTTCGTCTTGATGTTCAGCTTCTCCATGGTGTCATGGTACAGGATGTTGATGCTGCTCCCACCGTTAATCAGAACTCGGGAGAAACGAGCAGCTCGCCTTTCTGTCGCAAGCGTGGCATCCAGCACCAACGCATAAGAACCCGGAGACGGCATCACCTCTGGGTGATCGGTCCGGCTCCAGCTGATAGGCTTCTCAGACCAATGCATAAACTCTGGATCTTTGGAGGCGACCGCGTTGACTTCTTGGTGCTGTCGGCGCCGGCTGCGCCTGTCTTCGGCTGGGCTCCCGAAGATGACGTAGGCCGCATACTCGTCAGGGAACTCGTCTTGAATGGCTCGACTGCTGGGCGAGCAGCCGGCTGCTGAGGGGCCAGAGGCGGCTGACCAGCAGGCGGAGGAGGCACCAGCCCTTCGCCCTTGGAGATTCGTGTGAGCCAATGGCCTTTCCGAGTTGTGTGGTTGGACGGCTTCGCGCCGCTGTGGAACTTGCAGGGGGCATCAAGGGTTTGCTCATAGGAGAAAGCCGGCTGCCAAGCCGGCCTGCCGCCCTTTGGTTTTTTGGGCCAGGGCCGCCCTTCAGGCTGCTCCTCTTCGACTGTGGCCAATTGCCGACTGGTGGAAGGCGGCATAGGAGCCTTGCACTTGTTGTCGTTCTGGTGCGGGCGTCAGTTGGAGTCGCCGGCCGGCGTCTTTGGTGCCGGAGGAAGCACCTTTCCAGAGGCGTCCACTCGGAGCTCGGCCTTCATCGAAGAGTCGGCCGTGGCGTACTTGTCGGCTATGATCAGCAGTTCCTCGAGTGTAGCCGGCTCGTCGCAGAGAAGTCGGTGCTTGAGGAGGGTGCCCTCTCGGCACCCGGCAGTGAAGTACTCTATGGCTTGAACCTCGTGCACCCCTTCGCAGGAGTTGCGGAGCTCGGCCCAACGAGTGAGGTAGTCGCGAGTTGATTCGCTGGGGCCTTGGACACACAAGGAGAGCAGGTGGGGCTTGGGAGGCCGCTTGTATGTGCTGGTGAAGTTGCGGACGAAGACTTCCGTGAAGTCTAGCCAGCTGTTGACGCTGTAGGGCTTGAGGCTGTTCAGTCAGGTGTGTGCCGTGCCTTGAAGCATGAGAGGGACATACTTCACGGCTACGCGCAATACAAAAAAAAGACACATCCGTGACATTTTGGGCCGAACGAAAAAAATTTCTGTCATACATATGACACTTCTATGACGATAATTGTGACAAAACCCTGTATCATCATAGATGTGGTGGGCTCATACTTCTATGACAAAAAATCATGATAGAAAATGGGCTTTTCGTCCTGGGCGGGCCGGAGACGCAGCTGCATGACATTCTTTGGGCCATCCATGACGGTAAAAACCGTGGTAGAAGTGAGGGCGAGGAAAATTTCGGGGAGTTCCCAGTTACGGTGGGAGGTCGGGGGCCGAGCGATGCGCATTTCTCTCGTACACGTACGCGCGTGTGTGCGAGGCGTTGGCTCTAACTGAACCCGAGCGGGGCGTTGGGATCAAACTGAACCCGAGCGATTGCACTGCAGGCTACGCGTTACTGAACCCGAGCGATCAATCGATGGCTGTTAACTGAACCCGATCGAGCGATTCCTTCGCTACTGCTGCTAACTGAAGCCGATCGATTGGATGAACAGTGAGCGTTGCGGGGGGTTTGGATGAACAGTGAGCGGTGGCGTTGCCTCTGGATGAACAGGACCCCGTGGTGTGGAGGGCTGGATGAACAGTAGACGGTGGAGGGGTGCCCGTGGAGGGGTGGTTGAACAGGACCCCGTGGTGTGGAGGGCTGGATGAACAGTAGACGGTGGAGGGGTGGTTGAACAGTAGTCGGTGGAGTAGTGCGCGGTGGAGGCTGGATGAACAGGAGCCCGTGGAGGCTAGAGGAGGTCGACGGTAGCCCATGGAGGCTGGAGGAGGTCGAAAGTGGAGATGAACAGTATCCCGTGGAGTCCCGTTTTGCGGTACGCCACACCCCTCCCAATGAACAGGACCCCCGTTTCGACCATAGCGCTCCAACACAAGTCCGTTTCGTCCGTTTTGCGGTATGCCACACCCCTCCCGATCAACAGGACCCTTGTTTCGACCGTAGGAGGTCCGTTTCCTCCATTTTGCGGTACGCCACACCCCTCCCGATCAACAGGACCCCCGTTTCGATCGTAGGAGGTCCGTCTCGTCTGTTTTGCGGTACGCCAGACCCCTCCCGATCAACAGGACCCCGTTTCGAACGTAGGAGGTCTGTTTCCTCCGTTCTGCGGTAAGGCAGGCCTCGTTTCCATCGCCTGTTCCGTCCAAGCCCTCCCGATGAACACGACCATGCATTCCGTTCTGACCCAGCCGGTTGGCTCCCACGCGTTCCGTTGCCTCCCGATGAACACGACACGTTTTGTTGCCTCCCCATGAACACGACGCATTTTGTTGCCTCCCCATGAACACGACGACGACGCTGTTTCTCCGTTCCGACCCAGCCATGTACACGAGCCCTCGCCGTACGTATGCGCGAGTAGGCATTCGAGACCCCGCCCGTATGTACACATAGGTTGCCGTATTTTCTTTCTTGCACCCTGGCCGCTGTACGTACGTGTACATGCTATGTGTGCGCCTCTACTACGACACGTGCGCACCTCTACATCGACCAGTATGTACGTACACGTTCGCGACCAGAATGACAACGCTACATACGCTTCGACCAGGTGTGTCCCGGCTGTGAGGCACTTCCTTGCGTGCGAAGATGTAGCTGGTAGGTCCCAGCAGTCAGGGGGCGAATCGTTTTTTTTTCAGACGCACTTCCTTGCGTGCGAAGATGTAGCTGGTGGGTCCCAGCAGTCAGGGGGAAACGTTTTTTTTTTGCGAAATACGGTGGCCCGTCCGGTGGGTCCCCGCTGTCAGCTGGAGGAATAATTATTTTGCGCATAATCAGGAGGCACTTCCTTGCTGCGGCCGTGGACCCAGCTGTCAGCCTCTCCACGTACAGTCCACATCCGATGGAAGCCGTTCCTTGACCACGTTGACCAAGCCGCGCCGAGAGCACCATGGCGGTCGACGACGGCGAGGCCTAGGAAGGGAACGACACGGAGGCAGGGAAGACTCGGCAGTTGTTTCCCATGCGGCGGGGAGTACGACTGTACGAGGGTTTACTGGTTCGTCTGCCGTCGCCGGAGAATAACAGCAGGTGTGGGTGAGTAGAGGGATGGCTAGGCCAGCGATGGGAGTACGGTGGGGCGGTGAGGCCTGCGCGGCAGCACAGCCGGCCGCGGGGAGGAGCGAGCAAGCAGTCCCACCGGCGCTTGTTTGAGCGCCTGGAGCAGGAAGAGCAGAGATTGAAGAAGCACGACGGCCGTTGGATGGCCATCCAACAGTCACTGCTTGTGTGTCAACCTTTTTTTAGGAAAGCCTCAAATCTGTGGAAAACAGCATACAGCCCATCTGCCATTATTTCTAATAATTTACAGCCCATTTGCTAATTCTTAAGGTTTTTTTTGGAGCCGATATTCTTTTTGTTAGTATTACAGCCCATATTGTGGCCACGGTTAAAAAATTATACGAAATTTTGCATATTTCGGTGCGGTCCGAACTGTTTTTAATCCCGAAATTTCGACTCACATTCAAACTAATTTTAAAAATAAATGTATATCAATATAAAATCCAACAAATTCTCCACGCATAAAAATTAATGTAATTTAAAATCTTGAAATGAAAAAAAGGTATTTGAAACTAATTGCCGCTTTGATGTGTTTTAAAAATGTACAACCCATTTCTCATTACAGATGGGCCATTTTCTCGGCCAGCCGAATGAAAGCTCTCCACATCTTGAAAGATTTGCAGCCCAACAGGCCTGACAAAGCGACTTACTTGGCAAATCACAAAAAAACTAGGCTGTGGCCGTGGACCCAGCTGTCAGCCTCTCCACGTACAGTACTCTTCCGATGGAAGTCATTCCTTGACCACGTTGACCACGCCGCGCGGAGAGCACCACGGCGGTGGATGACGACGAGGCCTAGGAAGGGGACGACGCGGAGCCGGGGAAGACGCGGCAGCGGAGAGGAGTACGAGGGTACACTGGTTCGGCTGCGGTGTGAGGCTGCCGTCGCCGCAGGGCCTGGCCAGCGGTGGGAATAGTAGGGGGCGGTGAGGCCTCCGCGGCAGCACAGCCAGCCATGGGAGGCAGGAGCATGCGGCACGACCGGCGCTGCTTTGGGCGGCTAGAGCAAGAAGACCAGAGGTTGAAGAAGCACTACGGCCGATGGATGGACATCGTACGGTCACTGGAGCTAGAATCATTCATATTGACTAAGTTGACAAAGCCCTTCGTCCCCGTCAACTTAGTAGGCCCACAAGTCAGCCTACCACCAAGGTGGGTCCCAGCTAGCCGGGGGAGTATTCATTTTTTTGTGCGTAATAAGGAGGCACTTCCGGTGGGTCCGAGCTGACAGGGGGGAACGTTTTTTTCGCGAAATACGGTGGCCCGTCCGGTGGGTCCCAACAGTCAGGGGCAAACGTTTTTTGCGCAAAATACTGGTGGCCCGTCCGGTGGGTCCCCGCTGTCAGGTGGAGGAATAATTATTTTCCGTGTAATAAGGAGGCACTTCTTTGCGGCTGCCGTGGACCCAGCTGTCAGCCTCTCCACGTACAGTACTCTTCCAATGGAAGTCGGTCGTTGACCACACTAACCACGCCGCACCGAGAGCACCACGGCGGTGGACGACGGCGAGGCCTAGGAAGGGGACGACGCGGAGCCAGGCAAGACGCGGCAGTGGATGCCCACGCAGAGAGGAGTACGAGCGTTCACTGGTTCGGCTGCGGTGTGAGGCTGCCGTCGCCGCAGAATAACGGGGGTGTGGGTGAGTGGAGGGATGGCCTGGCTAGTGGTGGGAGTAGTATGGGGGCGGTGAGGCCTCCGCGGTAGCACAGCCGGCCACGAGAGGCAGGAGCAGGCGGCACGACCGGCGCTGCTTTGGGCGCTGGAGCAAGAAGACCAGAGGTTGAAGAAGCACTATGGCCGTTGGATGGACATCATACGGTCACTGGAGTATTGACTAAGTTGACAAAGCCCTCCGTCCCCGTCAACTTAGTAGGCCCACAAGTCAGCCCAACAATATGGTGGGTCCCAGCTAGCAGGGGGTATTCATTTTTTTGGGCGTAATAAGGAGGCACTTCCTTGCGTGCGAAGATATAGCTGGTGGGTCTGACCTGTCAGCGGTGGGAACATTTTTTCACGAAATACAGAGGCCCTTCCTGTGGGTCCTAGCTGTCAGGTGGAGGAATCATTATTTGCGCGTAATAAGGAGGCGTTTCCTTGCGTGCGGCCGTGGACCCAACTGTCAGCCTCTCCACGTACAGTCCACTTCCGATGGATGTCATTCATTGACCACGTTGACCAGGCCGCGCCGAGAGCACCAGGGCGGTGGACGACGGCGAGGCCTAGGAAGGGAACGACACGGAGGCAGGGAAGACTCGGTAGTTGTTTCCCACGCGGAGGGGAGTACGAGGGTTTACTGGTTCGTCTGCCGTCGCCGGAGAATAACAGCATGTGTGGGTGAGTAGAGGGATGGCTAGGCCACCGATGGGAGTACGGTGGGGCCGTGAGGCCTGCGCGGCAGCATAGCCGGCCGCGGGAGGAGGGAGCAGGCAGTCCGGCCGGCGCTTGTTTGAGCGGCTGGAGCATGAAGAGCAGAGATTGAAGAAGCACGACAGTCGTTGGATGGACATCCAATAGTCACTGCTCTCGTGTGTTGACTAAGTTGACAGGGCGTTGCGTGTGCGTCAACCATTTTTTTACGAAAGCATACACGTCAACTTGTAGTAGGCGCACAAGTCAGCCTCAAATCTGTGGAAAACAGCATACAGCCCATCTGCCATTATTTCTAATAATGTACAGCCCATTTGCTAATTCTTAAGAATTTTTTTGGAGCCCATCTTCTTTTTGTTAGCATTACACCCCATATTGTGGCCATGGTTAAAAAGTATACAAAATTTTGCATATTTCGGTGCAGTCAACTGTTTTTAATCCAGAAATATCGATTCACATTCAAACTATTTTGAAAAATAATTTATATAAATATAAAATCCAACTAATTGCCCACGCATAAAAATCAATGGAATTTAAGATCTTGTAATGAAAAAAAATTGAAACTAATTCCCGGTTTGATGTGTTTTAAAAATGTACAGCCCATTTCTAGGCAAACCGAATGAAACTCTTCTCGTCTTGAAAGATTTGCAGCCCAGCAGGGCCGATAAAGCAAGTAGGCCTTGTTTGGGTATTTCTTTAAAAAATAGAACTGGGCTAGCCATTTTCAGCAAGAAAAAAACACAACTGGGCTCATGATGTGGTAAACATAAATAAAACCCTGGCTAGACGGGCCACAGCCCCCACACAGCCCCGTTGTTACCCTGATCCGTTGCTAAAACTAGTATCAATAACAACTGCTTGTTCCTAAAAAAACTGCGCGACTTGCTGGGTCCCTGGTGTCATCCGCTCGTAGTGTAATTCTCTCGTTTATTGACTACGTTGACAATGGCGTGAGCCCCAGATGTCCAACCATTAGGAGGAACCATATTTTTGGGCTGTAATATAGAGGCACTTGCTTGCGTACTGCCATGACGCTGGTGGGTCCCTACTGTCATCCTCTCCACGTACAGTCATCTCCTTGTTCCTCTCGGTTGTTGACCACGTTGACAACGCAAGAGGGCGGCGCACCGCGCACGGCGAGAAAACCAAGGCCGCAAGGCGGAGGACGACGGCGAGGCCTCGGATGGAACGAACAGGAGCCGTGGAAGATGCACCGGTCCAGTCGCAGACGGAGGGGAGTACGAGGGTTGACTGGTTCGGGCGCGGGTGCGTGTTGGGGCTGACGTCGCCGGAGAATAACAGGACGTGTGGGGGAATAGAGGGAGGTACTGGCCAACGTTGGAGGGTACGTACGGTAGGGCGGCGGAGGCGCAGCCAGCCATGGGAGGCGGGAGCAGGCGGAGCCGACGGGGTGGTTTGGTTTGGGCGGCTGGAGGAAGAAGAAGACAAGAGATAGAAGATACACGACAGATGTTGGATGTCAATCCAACGGCTGGTAGGCAGAATCGTTTGTTGACTGGCTAGTAAGGGCCAGTTCTTTTCCTGGCTTTTTTGGGCTTCCAGAATAAGCTGCCCCCTACCCAGCTTATTCTAGAAGCCAAACCAATTTTTTTTTCTTTTAGAAGCCTACTAGTCAAGTCTTAACTATTAGACTTCTGAAAAAATAATTTTGGTCGGGCTTCTAGAATAAGCTGGTTAGGGGGTAGCTTATTTGAGCTTATTCTAGAAGCTAGCAAAAGAACTGGCCCTAAGTCGACACCACCTTGGATAGGCTATTTCCTCGCGGGTCCCAAATGTCAGAATCCAAATCTATCACGGTCATGCAGCCTTTCCTATGAAAATTTACAGCCCATTTGATGTGCTAGTTCGAAATAAGTTTGTGGGTGCTGGTGGGGGCTAATCACTTGGCTTCTGTAATGCACAGTGAGCTCAAGCAGCCGGCGAGAGTGATGTTATTTCCCTTGGTTGGGATTTGTTACAATATTTCACTCTAAATTAAACGAATGGCAAGCCATTTGCCTTGTTTCAAAGAAAATATGACAGTCACAGCCGAGTTGAAAAGGGCAGGAACATCTAACTCCAGCTTACAAACTATACAAAACCACGAGGGTTAATCATTCATCAGGTTTACAAAAAAAACCCATATTGAAAAGGGCAACAACATCTAACTCCAGCACTGTTTTCGGCAATCACAGTCAAATGGATCGGTCAGGTCCATAGAATGAACATCCTGGGTCGTAAAATTTACTGGATTATGACCACAATATGTTGTAAATAGAAGCCCGACACGTTCAGAAGCTCTTTTGCCCACCTGAAACTCCTTTTTTTGCTCTTCGACATACCCATCCGTCAAAACCATGCTGCTGATAAACTTAAGCCTGATGGACAATAGTAACCTCGCATTCAGCAGGAAGAATGTGACAAATCTTGTGTTTGCACGGTTGGCTACATATCGTTCTAGCGTTATTGTCTTCAATCGAATCTCATGAGAAGTGAGAAAATCCCGATGCTTACGAATCCACTGATTGGTTATAACTTTCTTACCCCGTCCTGTTGCCTAAATAGACATGAAGATTGAAAACAGTTAAGGTCTAAAAGAAGAGTGTCGAAAGAGCAGCAGCTGAACGGTTAATTCTAGTACACTATATGCGGGCTTCCAATGTGCGTGAAATTATCACCTTTATATACAACTTCTCCAGACATGGAAAGCATTGCAGCAAGCCAATAATCTTGTTCAGATCAAAACTATTCATTTGGATACATAAGATCTTGACAGAATCCAGCACCATTGACAGGCCATCCATGGAGAAACTCTTCATTGAGCATAGAACATAATATTAGTACAAAATGTGTACTCCAAGATGATATATAACTTATGCGCAGAAATTTAAAATGTAGCTTATGGTTACAAGTGTAGATGATAATATAAAGTACCTGAAGAACTGTGGAGCCAAACACCATATTGAAATGAGCATAGAGATCATGTATTACACCCAAGGTCTCCAGTTTAGGTGCAGAGAGAACGGTTATTTCCAACGGTGAATAACTAGAATCAAGGATCAACCTTTGAAGTGAAGGGGCATCTTGGATGATGAGCTGCCTTCCGTCAAAACAAATTCCAATTCTTACAAGGTTAGGCGACTTTATTTGGAGACAACCGATTCTAACTGTGAAAACAAGCACCAAGCACTCCAGCGCAGGGCAACTGGAGTGGATGATGCTGTGCAATGAGGCCTCCGATATACGAACCTGCACAAGTGAAAGTTTCTTGAGAAATGGGAGTCGAAGGTTTAGTACCAGATTGTCTGGTAGGTAGCACTGCAAAAAGGTGGCGGTGTGGAGAGAGGAGGAAAACCGCTAGATGGACATCGGTGCTGAGGGCACAAGTTCATTGCGTTCGGTATGTGGTATGTGATTTCCAGGGGAACGGTAGAACTCAAGCAGCTGTAGTTCTGTGAATTCAGGGGATTTCAGCCAGGCGTCCACCGTGCAGGGCATGGTATGCTTGCTCAGGTAGCATGACGGGATGCAGAGACTTTGAACGGAGCCCTGGTGGGAGGAGATGATGGCTCTGGGGATTTCAAAATCATTGAAGAGAGATAGCTAACGACAGTCGAGATTAAGGGGCACGGCGCGCCATAGAGGGCGCCACCGAACTGAGAGGACTTGGGTGCGGCAGCAATCCTTGGTGGGAGAAGCGAGACGATCTCCCCAAGGACAGCGTCCGGGAGATCGCTGATGCGGTCCACCCGAGATCCTACGGGTTCCTGGGATCCGGTGGGGCGGGGTCGCCGCTTCTCCCCGCGCTGCCGGGTGTGGGATCTACAACAGGCGTCGCCGCTGGCGGGAGCCTCATCTTCTTGGCGCTGGGGTCAGCCGACTCCATTTTCCTCGAGGGCGTCGCGTCGCGCTCACGGATTTGAGCAGAGTAACGAATGACGAGCCTAGTTGTAGTGCGAGCGAAGAAGAAGGGGAGCTGGGGGATTTTTGTAGGTGTGAGGAAGAAGGGGAGCTGGGGTTTTCTGTAGGAGTGAGGTGAGGAATTTGGGGGTATGAGTGGAGCGAGCTGACGTGAGGTGGGTGGGAGCGAGGAGGAAGAAGAGCACCCAGGTTTTTTGGGGGGAGGGGGCGGTGTGCTGGGTGTGGGTAGCGCCTCTCATTCATTAAATATATGGGCTTTTGAATTTATTTTACTATTTACTAGTGTGGATGTGCTGTTTTGTCTTGGGCCCAGAGAAACAATTACTACTAGTACAGTGGAGACACTCTACAGCTACCCAGAAAAACAATTACTACTGGTACAGTGGAGACACTCTACCGCTTCTGTCTCCTCCTAGGTCATTGAAACGTCTCCCTCTACTGAATGCCGTTATACTTTTGTTCACCGACACGCGGGCCATGCAGCGCGCGGGCCTAAATGCCATCCACCAAATTAGAAGGCAGTATGCAGGCGGAGAGTCACCCCGGTCGTAGCGCGGCAGTAACGAGCTGTCGCATCACAAAACCCCACCTCCCCGCAGTCTAAGTTTGACGGACGAAGCAACCATCATTTCACTCTTCGCTGAATCCCCTTCTCCCTCACCGTCTTCAAGAAAGGCAACACTCGCATCTGCCACTGTTCTTCTCTCCCAACGAAGGGAAGGTAAGTGGATCCGTGATGTTGGTATATTTCCGTTCAGAGAAAAAAAAGAACTTTTGCAAAGCAGTAATCGATCCTCACTCTCTTTTTTGTTTCATTGTCATTGCGATTGTGTTTTCCTTTCAGTGGTCTCCTAGTATTCGTCAGTTTCATGATGGACCAAGGAGAACCAGGCAAAGATCTGCCGATATTGGATCAGACGTGGGAGGCTTATCCCCACGAGACAAAGAACTCCAAGAAGATGGAGGCAGCCACCAAGCCGACCCCAGATACGCTCACGGCCACTACTGAGATG